>NW_005194854.1:2192-11049 GCF_000372725.1 Emiliania huxleyi CCMP1516
CGGGACCCTAACCCTAACCCTAACCCTAACCCTAACCCTAACCCTAACCCTAACCCTAACCCTAACCCTAACCCTAACCCTAACCCTAACCCTAACCCTAACCCTAACCCTAACCCTAACCCTAACCCTAACCCTAACCCTAACCCTAACCCTAACCCTAACCCTAACCCTAACCCTAACCCTAACCCTAACCCTAACCCTAACCCTAACCCTAACCCTAACCCTAACCCTAACCCTAACCCTAACCCTAACCCTAACCCTAACCCTAACCCTAACCCTAACCCTAACCCTAACCCTAACCCTAACCCTAACCCTAACCCTAACCCTAACCCTTACCCTTACCCTTACCCTTACCCTTACCCTCACCCTCACCCTTACCCTTACCCTTACACCTCAACCTGAGGCTGCCGCCTCACCTAGGGTTAGGAGCTAGGACCTTCCCGCCACTCTCGCACTAGGACTCACCTCAAGGCTGCCGCCTAACCTCTAGGACTCACTTCGACGTTGCCGCCTCACCTAGGGTTAGGAGCTGACGCTGCGGTGGCGGCGGTACTGGAGCGCGTCGTCGGCATGCTGGAGCGGCGCGGCGCCGTCTACTCGGGCTTCCTGCCAGAGGCGAGCACGCCTCCGCCGCCGCCTCCCGCCCCGACGCCCCGTGGCATCGAGGGGTGGGAGGAACGGGCCTTTGTGCGGCGGGTGATGGAGAGCGGCGGGAGCGGCGGCCGCGCCCCTCGCGATCCGCTCGCCACCGAGTACTTGGTGGGCCGCATCCGCGAGCTCGAGAAGCGGGTGGAGGAGCTCGAGTTTAAGGTCAAGGACGCCGAGGACGACAGAAAGTCGGAGAAGGAGATCTCGATTCGGCTGCAGGCCGAGGCGCAGGAGTACTGTCGCAAGTTCGCGATGTCGGCCGAGAACGACCACCATCTCCTCGAGCTGGCCTCGAAATGCGCGGAGAGGATCCACTACGCGTACGTGCAGATGGCGGCGACGGCCTTCAGCAGCGATGCGTTAGACTGTGACGGTCACATCAAGAGCGATTGGCTTGCCGCCCTGGAAGACGTGTCGCACTTTAGCCACCCTGCAGAGTGTGCCCATCAGCGAGGCCTTTGAGCCTGGCTCCAGCTCGTAGCCGGGCTCGCCGAGCGACTCTGCACCGCCTGGCATCAGGACGTGCAAGTAGTAGTGCGGACCCGGCTCAGAGAGCAGGCGGTTGAACATGAGCGTGTACTGCGGCTGCCAGACGCTCATCGCGACCTGGTGGCCGGGAAGCAGGCACCAAGAGTACCGACACAACGGAAGATCGAGGAGCAGGCCGAGCTTCTGAGCGGCCACCTTCTCTGCCGCTGCCTCGACCGCCTCCTCGGCAGGGACGTCCTCGGCGTCTGGTGCGTTGAAGCGAGCACGCAAAGAGGCGACCTGCTTGTTCCGCTGCTCGTCGTTGCCGCCAGAGAGGTCGCCGCCGCCGCCTGCTGCAGTGCCGGCCGCACCGCCACCAACCATGCGCGGCGAAGGCGCACGGCCGAGGCGCAGGGCTGTGGCGGCGCCCAGCAAGAGCAGCATGGTCGACCGCTGAGAGCGAGGTGCGACCGGCGTGCCGAGCCGGCAATGTTTTCTTTTTTCAGCGTTCTTTCTGTTTTTGCAATGATTGAAGAGCGGCCTACGGTGGCTTCACGAAGTCACACCGCTTCTGCTCTCCGGCGGTTCTGTGCTCCCCCGCGGCTCCGCTCTCGCCGCCAACGCGAACGGGTCCACTCCTCGCCGCAAGCTGGACAGCAGCTCCGCCGAGAGCGTGTCCCAGGACAGGAAGCCTGGCGCGGCGAGCGCAGCGCCACTCTCCGTTGAGTAGGCCTCGTGCCACGCCCGCGAGCGGCGGAGGTCGGCGGCGAGCGCTGCCACCGCGCGCGAGGCTATCTCGAGCGCGAGAGCGGTGTGGCCGTACTTTGCTAGGCCGTAGCACGCGAGCGCATTTGCGTTGAGCCACATGGGCCCCCGCCAGTTTGAGTATGGCACGATGGTGTCCGCGTTCGAGTAGCGCGGGTCCGAGGAGCTCGCCGAGCGCAGCCCGACCGCCGACAGCATGTCGGGGCCGGCGAGGCTGGCCGCGATCGCGTCGGCCTGCGACGCGTTCACCGCGCCCGCCCACAGAGGCAGCGCCATGACGTACGTGCGCGCCTCGATCCACTCGCGGCTGCTCGTGTTCCAGGCGGCGTGGTGGCCGAGGTCCTGCCGCCAGAGCCGCGCGTGCAGCGTCGCGGTCAGGTTGGCGGCGGCCGCGCGGTGAGCCGCTGCTGCGGTGCGGTGCGCGCCGCCCCAGTGCTCGCGAAAGAGGGCGGCGGCCGTGTGCTCACGGATCAGCAGCGCCATCACGTCCGCCGAGCCGAGCGTGAGCGCCTGCGAGTCGCTCCAGCAGTTCGAGCGCGCAGAGGGGCAGCGCGAGAGGACGCCGTTGTCCGCGCCGCTCTCGAGCTGGTCGTGCCACACGCGCAGCCCCGTCGCCGGGTCGCGCCGAGGCGGGCGGTCCCAAAAGGCGAGGAGCGCCGCCATCGCCGGCGCGTGGCGCTCAAAGCGGCCCGGGTCGCCGCCCGGCGCCGCGGAAGCGAGCCAGGCGCCCTGAATCAGGACTGGCTTTGCATGCACGAGCGCGTCGCGGGCGGACGGGTCGGAGGAGCAGACGGTCGGCAGACTTGCGGTGAGGCAGCCCGTGACGCTGCCGGTGCTCCGGTTGACGGCGGCGAAGAAGTTGGCCATCGATCCCTCCAGGTACGGGCGCGAGCCGTGCGCGAGCGTCGCCACGCCAAGGAACACGGCATCCCAGTCCCACAACTGCGAATACGGGCCAGAGGGAACGAGGTACGGGAAGCGGAGTTCACCCGACGGTTCGCGCCACGTCTCGTGGGCGCGTGCGGCCGTGTGTGCAGCGCAGAGCTCCGCGTCGTCCGTCAGGTTGAACCGGGCGATGTCCCTCCCGCGGAGGACTGTGCCGTGCGCGCCCGTGGACCCGACAGCGACGACGTCCGCCCGGAAGGTCGCGCCGGGCTCGTACGCGAGCTGCGCCACCGCGGAAGCCACCGAGGACTCGTCCGACGCCCATCCCACACTCACGTGCGCGCGGAACTGATCGAAGACGTTTGGGCTACCGAACCGGCGGACGTCGGCAATCTTTTCGGAGCGCGCCGGCTCGGGCAGCGCATAGACCCACTCCGGCACGCTCTGGTTGGGCGCGGCGAGGCGGTGCGTCGCGTTGACCACGGCGTCCGAGGCGACGCGCGCGCAGGGTGCGCTGACGTTGAGCATCGCGAATTTTCCCGCGGCGTAGGCTCGGCCGAGCGTGACGCGGCAGCGCTGAGTCGCCAGCTGCACGACGGCGGAGCGGAGGGCGCTGACCAGCGCGTCGCTGCGACACTGCCACTCGGTAAGGTATAGAGTGATGTGTGGAGTATGCTTGGTCCCAAAGTCGATCTCGTTGTGCAGCAGCCGCAGCTTCTGATTGACCGCGAGCGCCGCGGCCTTGGCGGCGCCGAGCAGAGGCAGGTGCACGTCCGCTGTGAAGGGAGCGCAGAGGCCGAGCGAAAGCGCCGCGAGGAGCGCCATATGCGCTTGCACAGACTAGCTTGCACAGCTGTGGCGCGCAGAACGAATTTGGAGAGGGGACGCGCCCGCAGGGAAGAGTAGTGCTCCGACTCGAGCGCTGCCGTACGCCCCCCCCCTCGGAGACCGGTGTTACCAGGTACCAGGTTCGTTGTGAAGAGCTGGGGCGCGCCACCCAAGAACCTCGGTGTGCGGATCGGCAACGGCGCGACGCGTCGATTGACGATCTATGCTTTTGACCCATCAGTCTCCCAACATGTGATATTAGTCAAAGAACTCGCTTCACGCGGCGGTCCGCACGTGAGTCCCGCGGCGGCGCGGCGGACGAGAGGCAATGCCTCTCCACACTCCTCGGGAGCACACACACGGACATGAAGCGCGCACGCGGCCCAATGGCCGTGCACGAGCAACAGCGCGAGCGCCGCCAACCGCACCGACACTTTTGACCGCGTGCCGCACTTCCCGAATCCCTTCACACCCCCCACTGTCGCGCAATGTGCCGGCTCGTGTGCGGCTTCTGCCACGCCCACTCGAAAGCGAGCGCATCGCTCTTCGAGGAGAAGCCACACACAACGAGCAGAATGCGCCACGGCCGTCCCGCGGCGGGCGCGCCACCTCCCGAGAGCTCGCCGTTGTGCTGGCGCAGTCGTCGGACAGGGTCGGGGCTCGCGCCGACGTAAGTCCTCCGACCGCTCTCGTCTCGCAGGAAGTAGACGCGCCACGCCGAATCCTACTCCTCCTCCTCCTCCTCCTCAGCCTCGTCGTCGACGAGCGCGTTGCTAACCCATCGAGGTGGGAGCGGCCTGCGGCATACTGAATCCTCCACCAGAGGCGCAAGCCCGCTCGTCCCGACGCTCGAGCGACTCGTCCACCTTCCCAGCCACGCCCTGCACAGCAGCATGGCCATCCTCCTCCTCCTCCTCCTCACTGTAGTTGTCCCACCCGTTGTCGGAGTCGTCGCCACAGCGCTCGAAGCGGCAGCAGAGCTCCTCTTCCTCTGCTTCCTCTGCTAGCAGCTGCGCCAGCACTGCCTCCCACTCAGGGTCGGCAGCAGAGCCAGCATCGCTTTGAGCAGAGCAGCGCATTGCCACGTCCTCGTCGCAGAGCTCCACCGCGGCGAGAGACGTGGTGACAGTGGCGACCGACGTGCCAGTGGCGCGGCTGGCATCGCCAGCAGCGAGGCCGCCAGCATCGCCGCCGCGCACCGCGGCGTGGGGCGCAGGAGCGTGCCGTTCGGCCATCGACCTGATTTTTCACACCGATCCAAATCTCTTTCCACCGAAGCGGCGGCCAGTTTCTAGGAGGGTAAGACTCTGACCTGTTCCGACCTTGATCCGACTGTGATCAGACCGAAGCTGAGTACTGACCTGTTCCGACCGTCATCACTTTAAGCTGAGTACTGACCTGTTCCGACCGTCAGAAGGCCCCCGCACGGGGGGTCCCGGCCGACGTCATGCGCGTCCGCCAAGGGTCCGGGGTCGCCCAGGCAAGTGGCCCAAATCCGATGAGTTTTCCAGGTGTGAACAGCAGCTGAGAGGTGTGAATTCATCCCAGGCAGAAAATTTTGCGTGCTGGGGCACTGAGATCGCAGTTTTATTAGTCCACGTCGGATGCCAGCTGCAGCTGTTTCGAAGATACGCGGTGCCGCATTTGAGCATGAATCAGCGACCTTTCTACTGGCATCACGCATAAGAGAAGCCGAGAGGCACAAGGTCCTCCAAACTCCAATTTGGCGGATCAGCAGCGCGGTCTGGAGCGTGGTTGTGGCGAATGCATTTGCCCCCGCAGTAAGTATGAATGGGCCAACGCCCGAGCTCATACTGCGCTCTGTGCAGCCTTTTCAAGCAGTGAACGGGATCGGCGAAGTTGCGCCACCACTATCGTTCTCCTGCCGTGCAGGCACCGGCACCGGCACCGCCGCTTCTGACACCGCCGCGTCCGCGGCGCCCGCCGCCGACCCGCCGACGGAGTCGCCGCTCACAAGTGCAACACCAGTGCTCGAGATCGGCACGAACGTTGTGATCGCCACGTACGACAGCGCGGGTAGGTTCGACTGGTGGTGCGGCCGCGTGCAGCAGATGCTCTGCAAGTCGGGCGGCAAGAGGGGGAGCTACGTGCGGACCTATCTCCCCGTGCCGTTCTACGAAGCTAAGGCAGCCAACTATAAGATCCACTGCAACTTCTACGCCAAGTCGGGCGCGGACGGCGACTACACCTTCAAGTACAACGTCGACGATTCCGCCCCGTACCACATGGAGTCGGTGCTCGGCCTCCTCGACCTCAACCTCCCCACCGACGAAGGAGTCTATGTGCCGCGCGATCCACAGGCCGGCTGGAAGTTTGACGAGGCGCTTAAACTGATCACGCCGGCCGCGGACTCTGCTCCCCACCGCAAGCGGGCGCGGAGTACCGCCGATGACGAGGCTGGCGCGGCTCCTCTGGCGCGAAGAAGCGCGCCCTGACGGTGACGCTCAGACGCAAGGGCGGGACGTTTGGAATCTCTGTCGACCCCGACAACCACCAAATCACCAACGTGGTCGAGGGTGGTGCTTGCGACACCGCCGGGCTTTGCGTGGGCGACTTCATCGCCGAGGTCAACGGCAAGTCGACGACCGGCAGCTCCTTTGGCAAGCTGCTGCCTGCTGCAGCGACGGCAGAGATTAGGCTGCGGCTCATCCGAGTGCAGGTGGTTGATCCCGGCCATCACATCGTCGCGGGGGGGGCTTAGTATCAGGGGCCCCCGCCCCGCCCCCCCCCCCCCCCAGGATTGAGGCTCCCTTCACGCCGCCGCGAGAGGACCCGGCGGGCCCGGGCGGAAGCTCTGCAGACAGCCAGACCGCTCCGCGCGGTCGGACCGACTTTTTTCAGACTTGACTATTCTGGATACTGAGGGTATGTGCTGCTAGATCTCACTGAGCTGAGCTCATATCTGCCCTCAGTATCCTGTTTTGGGTTAGGGAATGCCTTCAGTATCCTGTTTCCGTGTACGGAGGGCCGCGTCCGGACGCGCATGACGTCGGCCGGGACCCCCCGTGCGGGGGCCTTCGACGGTCATCACTTTAAAGTGATGACGGTCGGAACAGGTCAGTACTCAGCTTCGGTCTGATCAAAAAGAAAGACAGAACGAAAACAGACAACCCAAGGGAGGGATGGGAGGACGGCACGCCGCCACCACACAATGACGGAACACGTACTTCAGCAAAGGAGCGCTATCTTTTTCTTGCGCTGCGGACACAATGCTGGCAAAGGTGGTCGGCGGCGGTTTTTGGCCTCGCGCCGCGCGTTTGCCCACGCGTGCGCTCGCCGGCGCGCCCGGCGCGCTGCCGCACGCGTCGCGGCTACCGGTGCCCTCGCTGCTCCCGGCGGCCGCCGGCGCCCTCTTGCGGCAGCCCGCGCGCGGGCTCCTCTGCCTCAACACCCGGCTTGGGCGGGGGCGGGCGCACCGGTGGGCGATGCTGCGGAACCTCGTCAAGTCCCTCATCGAGCACGAGCGGATCAAGACGACGCACGCGCGCGCGCGCGAGCTGCGGCGAGTCGCCGATCGCGTGATCAACTTTGGCAAGCAGGGCACGGCGCACGCGCGGGTGCAGGCGGGCAAGTATGTCTCCACCCGGCCGGAGCTGGTCAAGCTCTTCACGATCCTCGCGGAGCGATACAAGGACCGGCCCGGCGGCTACACGCGCGTGCTCAAGACGTACCCCCGCATCGGCGACTCCTCGCCGATGTCCTTTGTGGAGCTCGTGGACAGGCCCCTGCACACGCTGCGGACTCCTCCCACGCTGGCCGAGCAGCCGCAGTCGGCGTACCCCGGCCGAGGCGGGCGCAAATGGCGCGCGCACAAGCGCGACATGCGCAGCGAGTGGCACAAGCAGGGGACACCGCGCAACACAGTCGACGCGCGTCGATATGGCTACGAGCCCGGCGCCGACCCGTCTTGACGCAATTAGTCTGATAGATCATAACCATGTCGGCCTTGCAAGCCAGGACGTGTGCTATTGCTCCCACCCCCGCTTCTGTCTTTTCCTCTTGTGCATTCGCTCATTCGCTTGCGAAAATATTGAGATCAGGCCGCGCCGCTCAACGTGTGTCAACCCCGAGGTCAACCCCGCCCCCCCTCGCCCCTGCGCGCCCCGCGCAGGCGCACAGTCCAGTGAGCCGGAACGCGCTCACGAAAGACGAGCGCCTCACCTCCTCCCCGCCTAGCTCCGACTGCCTCCAGAGAGAGAGCGCACACACGCAGAAAGCCGAGCCCTTGGAGTTGGACCGAGAGGCGACGGGGGCCTGCGTGTGGCGTGCGCGACCGCAGGGGGCACTCACTCTCGCTCCGCTCTCTCTCTGGTGGACTGGTGCAATCGCATGGGAGACAAGACGCGTACAGACCACGGTACCTACGTATTATTGCTCCTCCACCTTCCTCTCCACTTACCGTGGATCATGCACCCGCAATATACACACATGCACGGCCACCGCCGGCACATGCTGGCGATACCGCTCGATCTTGAGCGACGTGGGGTCGCCCGCGGCGCAGAGCTCGCGCCGGCCATCGGGAAGCCTTCCCAGCCGCTCGACTCGCAGCCTGAGGCCCGTGGAGACGTGCTCCAGAAGGAGCGGGTCGCCGAGCTGCACGCGCTGCCCCTCTGCGTGGATGCGGAGCCGTGGCGTGATGCGAAGCCACGCGGCCTCGCCCGGCTCCGCCTCGAGCGTCACGCGGCGCGCATCCTTGGAGACGTGTGCCGAGCGCCGCGTGACGGCCAGCAGCGCGCCGCTGTACGCATTGCGCAGCTGGATGACCTGCCCGTACCTCACCTCGCGGCCGGCAGTCCGCTCGAAGGCGGCGGCATTCGCCTCGCGCTCCCTCTCTCGGTCTTCGAAGAGGCGTCTGTGCGCAGGGTCGGCGGCCAGCTCGAGCGCCGACCGGCCGACCGACTCGACCAGCGCCCGGATCTGCTTGGCAGCAGCGTAGTTGTGCTGCTGGCGCACCTCAAAGACGCATTCGCTCGCAAAGCGCGCAGAGGGCGCGGCGCCCTCGCAAGCGCCCATCTGCTCACTCCCCGGGCCGGCGACGCCGAGCAGCGCGCCTTCGCCCTCGCCCTCGCTGAGGTAGATGCGGTCGCCGACGTGCAGCGTGGCCATCGGCCCGCGTTGCCAATTTTTTCGATCTGGCAGTCCACACTGGAACCATCGGCGGGCGGATGGGGACGTTGGCCCGCTGATTTCTGTGTTTATTAGTGCCACGCGCCAGTCCCGTGCCTAACGTCAAGCCAATTCG
>NW_005194854.1:12702-15771 GCF_000372725.1 Emiliania huxleyi CCMP1516
GTGGATGGAAGGAAGGTGGCACGCACTCACAACAAGGAAATTATAAGGAGATACGTGTAATGCAAATAGGCCGTAGCCAAGAGTTGGCCTCGAGCTGTTCTTCTCGTATACTCAGAGGGATACTACATTGATTGAGAAGCCTTCCTCAAGGAGAGATGTGAGACAGTACGAACACGGAGGGAAAGTGAGAATATCGCTCTGTTCAGAAATTTTGAATCAGAAAGTTGTGTAGTGTGCGACTCCAAACGAGGGATGTGGGAGCACAACTCGCGCGATTTCTTCCGATCGCCCAAGCCCGCCTCGCTGCTTTTCAGGCAGCCATCTCTCCCAGCCGCTCGACGGCATGAGGCGCCTCCTCTGTGCGGCGGCATCGCTTCTCCTGCCCGCCCTGGTATTCCTCGGCTCCGCAATGTCGAGGCTGGGCGACGGCTCGCACGCAGCTGCAAGCGGCCGCTCGGCACACGAGCACGCGACTGTGCGCTTTGGTGGCAGCTTTGAGGGCTCTCCACGCAGCACCGAGCAGCTGGCGCCGCCTCGAGCTGCGCCCTCGGCCGCACCGCCGGTGCGCGCAGGAGCGCCGGCCGCCAGCGCCACCAACGCCAACTTTCTCAAGCCAGGCGGCGGCTCGAAGCTGCTGTTCAACGAGGCGGCGCGGCAGCAGCTGGCGCCGTATGCAGGTGCCGCCGGCACCACCGTCCACTTCACGTTCGGCTCCTCCGTCATGGTCGACTTTGTGCAGAACTGGCTCCACTTTGCGCGCCGAGCCGCGCTCAAGCCGCTGCTCGTGGGCGCCGCGGACGCGGCTCTCCTCAGCTTTTGCAACAACAAGTCGGTGCCGGCCGCCGCCATCTCCCCCGACCTGGACGTCTGGACATACGAGCGGAAGCCCGCGCAGGAGGGCGTGTACCAGATCAAGACGCAGTGGGCTTACTTTCGCCACCACGACTCGGACTTTCTCGAGATGGGCCTCGTCAAGGTTGCCTTCTTGTGGGAGCTGCTGGTCGCTGGCCTGAACGTGCTCATCTCCGACTTGGACGTCGTGTGGCTCAACGGGCACTGGGCGCGCTGGATGGCCTACGGCGGCGCCGAGCCTCCTCTTCCCGAGGCGTCGCTGCTGGCCGCCGCAGACATCCTCGTCTCGACCGACGAGCTCAACGCCGAGGCGGACCTGGCGGGCCGGCGGCCGAGCCACGGCTCCGACCTCAACACGGGCGTCGTCTTCCTTCGCTGCACGCAGGGCTCAAAGGCGATGGTGCAGGCGTGGCGGCAGGCGATGCTGGGCAGGAAGGGAGACAAGCACCTCAATGAGAATGTCAACGACCAGTCGCTCTTCCAAGGCGTCGTCCGTGGCGCGGAGCTGCGCGGCGGCGAGCTCGACGAGCTGCTGCGGCGCAGCGGTGCCGTGGACAGGCTTGGGCTCGCCGAGGCGACGTCGACGCGAAGAGTCTACCGCGCGCTGGGGGGGCCGCCGTGCTTGCCGCAGGAGCGCTGCGCGCCCTCCTCCTTCACCTTTGGCACGCTGCCGATGCGTCCCTTCAGCGGTGGCCACACCTGGTTCAACCAGAACGTGCAGGACATGGCCGGGCACGAGCAGCCTCGCAACGAGCCCATCACCGTCCACTTCACCTTCCAGTTCGGCGACACCGGCACCTACCCGCACGGCAAGCGGCAGCGAGCGCGCGAGGCCGCGCTCTGGGCCGTCGACCCGCCTGAGTACTTCACGGAGGGGGTCTTTGTCGCCCTCGACGGCCCAACCTACTCGGAGGCGGAGCAGGCGGCCGTCTACGCTCGCTTCCCGTCGTGGTCGCCGCAGAGGCACATGCACATGGACGCGCCGCAGAGGCAGGCCGTGCGCGACCTGCTCGGACTCGCCACCGCCGTCGGCGGCATCCCCGTGCTCCCCTCTCTGTGGTGCCACTGCGACCGGTATTGGGGCTTCTTGAAGAACTGCCGCTTCCCGATGGTGCCGAACATGAATTTGCCTTTCAACTGCCCCCAGGACGCGCTCTACGACCCGACTCGGTGGGCGGCCAAGGGAGTGCGCTGGTGCGCTCGAGCCCGCCCCGGGCCTCGCGGCAGAGGCACTCTCTCACACGAAAACACAACCCCGGGCCCGAAATCGCACAGAGACAGTCACGCAACACGGGGTCCCAGGGAAGGCGAGCAAAACACTCTCTCACCCACCACGCCGAGCGAACAGGCGCGAGCACACCTTCCTCGACAACCCCAACGTGCCTGCCCTCTTGCGAACGCAAACCGTCACCGTCACGGTCGCGGCGCCCGGCGAGGTGCCGGCGGCGGCCGCCCCCGACCAAATCTCGCTGGCGTACGGCACGCCGATGAGCGAGGTAATGGCGGCGGTGAGACAGGCGCGGCCCGGCGTTCGCGTCATTCGAATCGCCAACCACCACTTGCGCCGCCTCTGCCGCTGGCTTGGCTCGTCGCAGGCCAACGCGAACTTCAACAAGCTGGCGCGGTACATCTTGACGGAGAGCTCGAGATACTGTCCGCAGGAGGATATGGGCGGCTATGGCGGTGGCAGCTTCGATTGGCAAAATCCGTTCGTCGCGTATAACTGCACGTGGGGGTTTCACTATCCTTCGCCCTTCCCGGAAGGCAAGGCCGCATGTAGCGCGACGGGCGAGCAGCGTGAGCGCTCCTCCTCGGCCGGTGGTCTGCTCTCGTCGCTATTGCCGCCGGTGAACGCCGCCGGTGAGCCGCTGGCGGGTGCCGACGGCGTCAATGTCGCGGAGCGTCCCAACTCGACCACGTGCCCGCGCATCATGCTGTGCGACTACAACATCCTCCCAGACGGCTCGATGACGAAGCCCATCCGATGGTGCAACATTGAGGGGTACAACGGCATGAAGCAGGACCACCTGCCTGCCACGCGCGCGATGCTCGCCAAGATGCCAGATGGCCGCTGCCCTTACCCTCCCGGCGACATCCCCGGCATGCCAGGCTTCGACCGGAGAGGTCACTACATAGGTGCCTAATAGCAATCATGAAGTACATGTATGTCAAGAGAGGAGAGGAGAGGTGTGTAGGTATTATAGGTTTATTTAAAGT
>NW_005194853.1:0-1164 GCF_000372725.1 Emiliania huxleyi CCMP1516
TTCCGAGAAGGTTCAGGGAAGGCGCAGCCTTCCTCGAGGCGGCGAAGGCGCGCACCGAGCTCAGGCTCGACAGGTCGCACGCGGCGCCAACAGCGCTGCCGCCCGCCCTCCGCGCCGCGTAAAAGTCGGGCATGCCCGCCGGGCCAGCGGCCGAGAGACCCGCCGCGTACTCCATGCATGCCGTCGCCGCCGCGTCCGCCTTGGCCTGCGTGCGGCACGCGAGCGTCACCTTGTGCCCCGCCGCCGTCAGCAGCTTGGCGCCTGCGAGGCCGACGCCCGAGGAGGCGCCTGCGCGGGTCGTGGACGCGTCACGTCACAGGAGGCGTGGAGGCGTGCCATAGTGGGAGATTGACCGATCGGCAGGCTTGAAGCGTGTCACAGGAGGCGTCTCGGAAGTGTCTTGGCGCGCCGGTGACGGTGACGTGGCGCACGGGCGCGCTCGTCAGGCCGGCGAGTAGTGTCTGCTGTGGGATGACCAGCTCGCACGCTGCGCCGTCCGTCTCGCACTGGTCGGCGGCAGCGGAGAGCGGTGGCAGGGCGATCAGCGCAGCCGCAGTCTGCAGGTGCTGCCGACGCGAGACGAGCCGAGCCCTGGCGTGCGACGAGGATTTGGTGCTTGGAGCGTTGAGCGAAAGGGCTAGTAGATGGAGCAGGGACATTCTCTGGACACCACCGGCAACGCGGGTGAGGAAGTTCTGCTGCTAGAGCTCGCCTGACTGGCGCACAGAAAAAGAATTTTCTGGGAAAAGAATTCGCACTAGACTAGGGACGGGACTGGCGCGCACTGGCACTAAAATTTTGCGCTAAAGATGCCACACCCCCTCCCTCCCCGCCAAATGCCTAAAGCCAAATGCCTTTGACTAGTAGAGCCGGGCCCCCGTTTCCGCACTGCGGCGCGGCGCACGGTGCCTCCGGGGGCCCCCGCGCCCCCCCACGAGACACACGAGCGTCGGCGACGTCCATTCCTATTCCGCTATCTAGATATCGTGTCATCCATGGCGCGCGAGGCATGCCTCGGCGAGCGAGATGCGTGGGCTCCAAAGCCGCGAGTCACGACGTGGGTCGTGGACGGGCCTGGCTTCGGATGCGCACCGTCAACCGGAGCACTTCCCCAGCATCCGCCGATCCGCGTGGCGGTCTTGGCCCTCGCACGTGCCACACGCC
>NW_005194852.1:0-1164 GCF_000372725.1 Emiliania huxleyi CCMP1516
CACAGGCGCAGCACCCCGGCCAACGAGTCGCCCGAGGGGTGGACGAGGGTCGGGAAGGGCGGCAAGCCGGACAGGTTCACCATGAAGAACTTCGGCCGCAACCCGCCAAAGTCGGGCAAGCGGAAGCAGGAACACCGCAAGCCCGCACCCAAGGGAGGTGGACCCCCACCCCCTTCTCCCAAGGTGGTGGACAAGAACAGGCTGAGCGCATTGGGCGCTGGCCCTTCTGGCACCAGCGGGAGCCACGAGCGCGCACCGCCGCGCTCTCCCTCCCCCACCTCGCCGCCTGCCAAATCGCCGCGGCCGTCTGCGCCTGCTTCCGGGTATGACTCCGAGCTCGAATTTTCCGACGCTGAGGCGCGGGATAGGGTGGCAGGGGTTGTGCACGACGCAGTGCAGCAGGCTGTGATGCAATATGGCTATGACGACGAGCTCTACCAGGCATGGAGGGACGGCAAGATAGGCGAAAAGGACTTGCCGGAGGAGGTGATGGCTATGACTTTGGACCTTTGCGAGAGGTGGCGAGCGGAGCAAGCGCGGTGTAGGCGCGCCCACGCGGCGCAGCGGCTCTCCCGCGACCATAGCCCCTCCCGCAGCCGCAGCCGTAGCCGCAGCCCCAACTCTTGCTGCTCTTCTAGTGTCGGGTAGTGACCAGGGGGTGAGGGGACGGATTGAAGATCCCTCACACCAAGATCGTGCAGGGCGGGGACACATGTCCCTAAATCCCATCTCGTCTCAGAGTTTGACCGTTTTTATTTATTTATTTATTTAACACAATACACATTGCATGTATCCCGGACTGGGGGGAAACAACGCGCTCAGAGTTTTACTTATTTCTCGAGATACGTCGGGCACCGTCAACCACGCGCAGTCCGCAGACCGCGCAGTAATCTAGGAGAATATACATTGCGACACCGGCAGGCGACAGCTCGACTATGTGCACCTAAAAGGACACGACACAAACTATTCCTAAAAGAAAGGCCGCGCATGCACATGTGCGGCAGGCGAGCTCATCCCCCCCCCTCCCGCGAGCAGCTTCCCGGGAGGAAGGGCAACTGCCCGTCGGGACCCAAGGGGAGGGGCTCCTCCGCCTCCCGCCACGCGCCGATCTGCCGGGCGGCCTCGCTGCAGCCGACGGGCTCCGGCACGCCATACTCTGTGCGC
>NW_005194851.1:0-1164 GCF_000372725.1 Emiliania huxleyi CCMP1516
TCGGCAGCCACTCGAGCAGCTTCTCAAAAGCGGCGTTGGACTCCGTCTCCGCGGCACGGTACTGCGACGTCCACACCTTCGTCTGCCGCGCCACGTAGCCTCCCTCCTTCCCAAAGTCGCCAAGCCCGGCCGCCTTGTAGTCAACAGTATGCAACGCGGCGATCGCAGACAGGAAGCTGCCGTACAGCGCGCTGCGCTCCTGGGGCGAGGCGGCGGTGCCCATCTTCGGGTCGTCGAAGAAGCGGCCAGAGACGTAGTCGCACACCAGGAAGGGCGTGCCGAGCACCTCGGGGTCGTCGCAGAACATCCGCATCGCGGGCACCGGCACCGCCGTCGCGCCGAGCGCCGACATGCAGCGGAATTCGCGATCGACGGCGTGGGCGCCGCGGAGGAGCTTGCCAGGCGGCTGCTTGCGGAGCACCAGTCGCGGACCCGCCTCGAACGACAGCAGGTACGTCGGGTTCGACTGACCGTGCGAGAACTGAGACACGGCGACCTTCTCGGCGGCCGACCAGATCGCGCCGGCGTCCGCGAGGAGGGGCAGCAGCTTCGAGACGTCGAGCTCGTGGCCCTGCCGCACGCACGTTGTGGCGGGCGCGAGCGGCTCCGCAGCCGTTGAAGCAAAGAGGCGGCCCAGGGCGGGGCCGCAGCGTCGCGGCGAGACAGCATGTCTAATCATGGCACCAGCTGTATTCACAGCCAGGTTATGTGTTCGTAGGTATATTGTTGGCAAATCAAGACACAGAGCTCACACAGAATCACAGCGGGAGGAAAGCGGCGAGTCGCAATTCCAGGGGTCGTTGTGGCGGGCCACCCTGTCCAGAGAGGCATGGATGCCAATCTGGGGTCTCTCGACCGAGTCTATGAGCCCTGGCCGCCTCCCGATCTTGGTGGTAAGGCCGCAGCCGAAGAGGGCGACGGAGATGGCGCGGGAGAGTACGGGTGTTCCAGGGGATCACGACACGCACCGACCCTTCACGAGCCGAAAGGCTGCACCCGGGGAAGGCACAGTAATCCGGGCACGTGTTGGGCGCCCCATTCCGTTTAGGGCTAGGTCGGCTCAGGGCCCCGTCCACCTCCCTCCCACTTGGCGCGTGATAATGGGGAGATGCCACCCAGGCCAGCCAGGGCAGGGGCGGAGAGCGAGGGCGGAGGGCGGGATGG
>NW_005194850.1:0-1164 GCF_000372725.1 Emiliania huxleyi CCMP1516
CAGCAAATCGGCAGGAGATTTCCGGGATGATCACGCCCCCCTTTGGTGTTGGATCCTGACAGGATAGCGCAGATCAGATCCCCTATCCGGCAGGAGCCCGAACCTGAATCCGCTCGCCTTTCAGAGTGCTCGCGACTTGGCCTGTATAAGGTTTTCCGGAAAACAAAAAGGAAAACAGAGGGTCCCCAGCACTTTGCGTTTCCGGAAATTTCCAGGGAAAACAGAGGGTGTTTGGTGCTCCATTCTGGAAACTCGCTGTTTTCCCTGAGTCTGAGAGCTGGTCTGGGGCAAAATCTAAGGCAAAATTGAGGAAATCGACAAAATACCCAGGCGGTCGCAGGGTAAATTCCAGGTATGCACGGGTTCTCCGCAAAATTCCCGGCATTTTGCCGATTTGGCCTAAAATTTGGCTGATTTTGGGCCCAAACAAACCAGCCTCGACTCGGGTCTCGGCTCAGAGCCCAAAATTTGACGATTTCCACGGAGTTTTCCCGGGAAAAGAGAGAGGAAAAGAGAGGGTGTTGTAGAGAAAAAAGGAAAGGAAAACAGACGGGGTGCGAGAGGAAAACCTTATACAGCCTAACTCGCGACGTGGGGATGTGTAGAGCGACGGTGCATAGTAAAGAAAGAAAGAGAAGAAGCGACACAACGGAGACGGAGGGATGGATGGGTGGGAGAACACGCCGAAAATAGTTTTCCCCGGCCGCGCGCAGCGCTAATCGGGCGTCCTTTGCTCCTCCGCGAGTGATCGGGGCTGCAAAAAGGCCGGCTCGCACTACATTTATATGATTTTGTTTTACGTACTTTTACGATTTACCTTACAAAAGAGGGCCGGCTTCACACTTCTCAAGAACCACCTTAAAAAGGATTGAAAAAAGAGCTACATCGGAACACGGGGATGGGACTGGCGTTGGCCGACAAACACAGGTACACCACGGGAGCCGCCCTACGGGAGTCAGTGTGCACAGTACTAGCCCAACAGCCCCTGCAGGTAGGTGTGCCTCTCATTGGCCGTCGCGAAGCCGTCCCACTCGTAGAATGGAACGCTGGTCACCCTCCAGCCAGCCGCCGCGAGGAGGCGCCGCTTGAGCAGCGTTGGCCCATTGGATTTGCGCACGCCCCGGCCGTCGGGCAGCAGGAAGTGAGTCGGGCCGTCCACCTCGA
>NW_005194849.1:0-1164 GCF_000372725.1 Emiliania huxleyi CCMP1516
TCTTTCGTTCGATTTGTTTGTTGCACTTGCACGTTCGCTTACCGCGAAGACGCGAACGACCTGTCCTCGAACCTGCCAAAACGCAAAAAGTGGCCGCTCGAACGAGCTGCGTGCAGCTCCTGCCGCCGCACATGGGCGATACTGTGCCACTGCTGAAACCACACCCTATATACGAGGGAATACTAGTTGGAACACGAATGTGACAGGACCATCGGGTCCTTCAGCCACCAAAGCGAGATCACCCAAGAGCAGCTGAGCGGTCTGCCTCTGGCCTCGCCTCCCTCTCCTCCAGGCATTCGTGGCATCCTGTATGGGTCGTCTAGAGTATCTTGACCCCAGACAAGGTTATGGGAGCGGCCATAACAGGTGTTATGGCTGTTATGGCCGGCTGCTCATAACACCCCATACCACCTCATAACACCTCATACCGAAAATGGGCAAAAACGGGGTGATTTTGGTCATCCGTCAAAATATCTGAAGATCCTACTATAGGATTCTCCCCAAACCTTGCTCAGCTGATCCAGCCTGGGGGGAAGGCCAGCCCTGGGCAAAGAAACCAGCACCTCATCGGGCTTCCCTGAGCGTCACAGCTCGGTGATCGCGCCGGCCGGACACCACTGTAACGTCCGTTCCGGGCATTTGAACGCGACCTTCGGGGGCAAAGACATGGGCTCTATGGCTCAGACTGGACTCCTCTTGGTCCCTTCTGATGCCCTACCTAGGCCACACCTGGGCCTTACCTGGGGTCCTAGGGGCCGGGCAGGGTTTGCCCCCCCAACTGGCCCGAAGGACCTTAACTTGAGGGCAAAAGAGAAAATATGTGGCGATCGATGCCGAACTCGCGCGCGGCAGCGCGCGCGAAGCGAAATTTCCAGCGGCGAGCAGTTCGGTGTGGCCTCTCGGGCCATAACACCGTGGATCCGGGACGGCTCTCTCATAGCAGCCCATAATAACATGTTATGGGTGTTATGGGTGTTATGGGCCCGGGCCCATAACACCCATAACACACGATAACACCCATAACATGGTTATGGGCTGCTATGCCCCGAGAGCCATAAGACCATAACAATAACTGTGTCAGGGGTGCAAGTATCGACCTCTGTACCTCTGGCTTGTCAGCCCCCCCACCAAGGGAAGCAATGAGTACAGGCCATCGCCACCTCG
>NW_005194848.1:0-1164 GCF_000372725.1 Emiliania huxleyi CCMP1516
GGAGCGCGTGCGTCGCCATGGCGCCCTATCCCACAGGCACGTGCGCCAACTGCACCAACCACGGTGTGCTCAAGTACGCGCGCCGCACCATGTGTACCCCCGCTGCAAATGCCAGAAGCAGGCCACGGCGGAGCGCTTTGCGCCTCGCCGACGGCGGAGGAGACGACGCGGTCGTGCCGACATACTGCTTCGAGATCAAGGAGGTGATTGGCATGCGCTTCGCCGACCCTGAGCGGCTCGTGGCGGGAAGAAGCGGCGCAATGAGCTGGCCGCGGCGGAGACGTCGCTGTGCTACCTCACCCGCGGCAAGTTTGGAGAGGACCAGAATGACGACGGCTTCATTGATACCGTAGGGTACCGAACTCAGGGTAAGGTAGCTTGAGTTAGGGAGCCCTTTTCCTCTTACCGAACTCCTGTTCTAATGTACCTTTAACTCCTGCTACCCACCTCTCGGTCCAGCCGGACCGGCACACGGGCCACGCGGCCCGCACACCACTCTGAGGCATCGCTCCCTCCTACGCTACGAGCACCTAAGCTCGAGTACGAGTGCCTACGCTACTAGATGCACTCCTCCTCCTCCTCCTCCTCCTCCTCCTCCTCCTCCTCCTCCTCCTCCTCCTCCCCCTCCTCCTCCTCCTCACTCGCCGCACCCTCGTCGTACCAGCGAGGGCCGAGGGGGCCCGTCGCCGGTACCAAAAAAGAAATTCCGGGTACCTAACTCAGTGCAAAGCACCTAACCTAACTCAAGCTACCTTACCTTAAGTTCGGTACCCTACGGCGGCTGGGTCGACTCGAGGAGCTGTACGACAGCTGCGGCAAGAACCTGAACCCGGCACTCAAGGCGTACCGCACGGCGGAGAAAAAGGCGGCGGACGAAGCCATTGGCGGCTTTGAAGAGGATGACGAATAGGAGGCGGCATGATCGTGTGGTGAGTGCTTTGAGAGGGTGGCTGTCCCGCATCGCAATACTCAGCGTCTCAGGCGGGCCCAGTGGCCGGTGTTCTGAACGTTCTGAGCATTCCGAGGCCATTCTGATCATTCCCGTTACCTTGTCAAGTCAGAAATCGGCCACGTATCTAGATACCGTACCTAACCTAACTATCTATAACCTCGGGGAGAGGGGGGACGACACTGCTTCGGCAGCGTGCACCTCGATCCTGTACC
>NW_005194847.1:0-1164 GCF_000372725.1 Emiliania huxleyi CCMP1516
GAGCGGCGGCGGTCGAGATCTACAAATATCTGGGCACCCCGATAACCGCTCAGTGGCAGAAGGGGATGGAACCGGCGAGACAAAAAATGAGAAGGGATGCGACGCGGCTAATGAAAATGGTGGGCGCGCTCACGCAATTAAATGCGGACGAGATGCAACGAGCGATGAACCTTGAACACCGCGATGGAAGGGGTGGTCGGAGCGGCTGCAAGAGGGACCGTCATGACGATGGAGGACTATCACCTCCCTAGGATGTATTTTCATTCTCTCATAGACCAGCGCAAAGCGCCATGGGACGTATTTTCTTGTCAACAACAAGGTCTCAATAACATAAAACAAGGTCTGTGAAGCTCGCCGAGCAGACGAGAGAGAGAGAGAGAGAGAGAGAGAGAGAGAGAGAGAGAGAGAGAGAGAGAGAGAGAGAGAGAGAGAGAGAGAGAGAGAGAGAGAGAGAGAGAGAGAGAGAGAGAGAGAGAGAGAGAGAAAGTCCGAGACACAAAAGAGAGACGATCACGAGGCCTCAAGACCGCTAGCGCAGCGACTGTATTCACCCCTCGATCGCCCCGATCGCCTCCGTCACCGCGGCCACGAGCCGCGACGCCTCCCCCTCGCTGCGCGGCCCGTCCCTCCTCCACCTCGCCGCGTCGTGGTGCCTCGCCGCGTTCGCCCAGATGCGCAGCGAGTGCAGCTGCCTCCGCAGCTCGGTCGGCAGGCCGCACTCGCGGTGCCAAAAGTTGATGCGCTCCTCGAAGCCGTCGGGCGCCGCCGCAGAGTGCGAAGCGTACACGGCGTCGAGGCGCGGCATCAGCGTCTTGAAGGCGAGCAGCATGTTGTCCTGGATGCGCGCCTGCGCGTCGCCGCCCGTGCGCATGCCGCGCACCTGCACCGAGAGCGGCGAAGGCTCGTAGCCGGTGGTGCGAGCGGCTGCCGCAGCGGCCTCGTCTCCAGGTGCCGGCGCAGCCTCCTCCACCCCCGCCCCGCCCTGCGCGCCAGACAGCAGCGCCCGGAGAGCTAGCAGCGCCTCGGGCAGCGTGGGCCGCTTGCGCAGGCTGTCGTGGCAGAGGCTCTTATGCCCATCTCCCGCCTTCGCGAGATCCTTGACAGCGCGTTCCGTGTCCGGCTGGCCACCCTGCACCCACAGTCTGCGACTTCGCCGCGTCGATC
>NW_005194846.1:0-1163 GCF_000372725.1 Emiliania huxleyi CCMP1516
GACATACTGGTACGGCTCCCAACGCAACGGATGGAAATGCTGCCATGACGGTGGCATCAATGTTTACTCCTCGCGCGATCTGTACAGCTGGACCGCACACGGTCTGGCTCTCAGGACGTATCAGACTCGCTCCTCCACCGGCAACGGGCGTGACCTCGAGCGACCAAAGGTCGTGCGATGCGCAGGCACCGGACAGTATGTTCCAGGACCCAGCGTCGTCCAGGGCCTTTGTGTACTGGCGCACACGGGTCAACTCGCACCACACCGGCTTCCGCGCCATGGAGCTCACCGACGACTGCACCAACGTGCGACGCGAGTCGGACCACCAGCTCTTCCAGACAGCCAACCGAGAGGCGCCGGCCGTCTTTCACGCTCGCGGCCAGTACTATCTGTGGGCGTCTGGTACGGCGGGCTGGTCGCCGACGACCACGCACCTGTACACGGCGGACTCGCCGCTCGGCGCCTTCAACCGGAGCGGCTTGAACAACAGCCGCGGGTGGCTCGTGGGCTGGGACCCGCCGCCCATTCCGGAGCCGGGGCAGCATGGCAACCGGAGGGCAGACGGGCAGCCGGGAGAGTGGGCCTTTGGGTCGCAATCGACGTTCATCCTGCCCAACCCCCTCTTCGACGAGGTGCTGCATCCGACGCTCGCGCCCTTCATCTACATGGCTGACCGGTGGACGCCGGACGACCTCTACTCAATGGGGACGTACGTGTGGCTGCCGCTCTGGATAGACCCGAAGAACGCCTCGCGCGTGCGTGTGGAGTGGCACGACAGCTGGCGGCTGGACAACGCCACCTCGCCGTTTTTGAGGGCTGTGACGGCCGGAGTGTGAGACTCGAGAGAGCAGGCCCGGTTTGCTGTTGCGAAAAGCTGCGCACGCAATACACCACATGACCACAAAAGTCAAAACCTTCTCTGCACACACATGTACATGTACAAGTAAGGTACAGTGCGAGGCGTGGCGATAGAAATCGGGGCGTCGGCATCCAGCAGCCGATTTCTGTTTCGGCGAGGGAAATCGGGCGAGCCAGCAGCCGATTTCTGTAAGCGATTTCTGCCAAAATTTTCTTCGGCGCTGCGCGCCGGTCACTACGGCTCTCTAGTCTAGATACTAGTACACTAAAAGGTTGCCCTGAGATACGAATTCAATCCTCCCGCT
>NW_005194845.1:0-13267 GCF_000372725.1 Emiliania huxleyi CCMP1516
TGCGGTCCGCGGGCTCGCCATGTAGAGCGTAGAGCGCTGTAGAGTTGTAGAGATGTAGAGCGCTCTGGAGTGCTGTAGAGCTGTAGAGCTCTACATCCGCCGCGGGACGAAGCGCCTGCGTTGTAGAGCGATGTAGAGCGCGATTTTGTTGTAGAGTTTGTTGTACCTCGAGGTAGAGGCTCTACAGCCAAACCGCCGGGAAGGCAGTGACTCAAAGAGGTCGAGTCGCACTAATGGGGTGTCTCTGAGCTTACTGGAGCTCTGATGGACGGCCCTGACTATCCCTGACACACAGAGAGTCACTCTAACAGCACACAACACCCTATAACTGCGTCATGACCAGCCTGCCATGTGTCGCCGGTGCCGCATTCGTCGCAGTGTGCTCCTTTAGCAGGCGGTGGACTGTCGGCTGCGAGGACGGTCGCATTTGCGCGAGGCGAGGCGAGCATTCAGACGCGTTGCATGCGCCATGCCTCGCGCCAGCGCGTGCGGGAGCTCCGTGGCTGAGCGTTGAGTCCAGGCGAGTTGCGCTGGCCACTATCGCTACACCTAGCCGAGCTGACGCGCCGAGGCGCCGGCCAGTCGCAGCCGTGAGGCATGCCACAGCAGCAGAGGCACCTCCCACCCATTGGGCGGGCAGACAGAAGGCCAGGGCAGCACTGGCAAGTGCAACGCGCCTCATGTCGGAGAGCGACGGTGCCTCGTTCGCCGCTTATGATGTAGAGTTTGTTGTAGAGATTTCACGTTGTAGAGCGCCTCTACATCGCTCTACAACGCAGGCGCTTCGTCACACGCCGGATGTAGAGCTCTACAGCTCTACAGCGCTCTACAGCTCTACAGCGCTCTACACTCTACATCCTCTACACCCTCCCTCAGCCCGTCGCGCCGCTCGCGCCCTTCGTGACGGCCGAGCGGCCGAAGGCGTACTCGGACACGACCATGGCCGAGACCGTGGAGGTGTGCGTCCCCCCCCCCCCCCCTTCCCGGTGATCAGTCTAAAGGCCTTCGCGTCGAGGGATGAGGGAGTGTGACCGCCGAGAGATCGGCGCGAGATCGGCGCGAGATCGCCGTCGGTCGGCGCACCTCTCCCCTGACGGACGTGGAGATGCGGCGGAGAGCACCGCACCAGCGGGAGGGACGCTTCCCACACCGCCCTCACCGCTCGGCGCTCGCGTCTCGCCCCTCGCCCCAGGTGACGATTGGCAACCTCGAGGCGGGCAGGGGCGCGTGGGACACCGCACAGGACCGATCGAGCACCGCACGCTTCGACTACGACGAGTGGAGGCGCCGTGCAGCCGCCGGCGCTGCGCGAGCCGCCGCGAGCGCGCGCGACGAGCTGTGTGAGCCGACGCAGTCGCCCGCGGCGAGCCCGTCACGCACTTCAGGTGTTGCCACACCACCGCCCCACCGCCGCGCACCGCCCCGGCCCCACAACTCCGTAATCCGCGCAGCACCGTGTAACCTGAGGGAGGGTGTGAGGATTCTGAGTGTAGAGCACGAGAGAACTGTAGAGCTGTAGAGATGCAGAGCGCTGTGTGTAGAGCAGCGCTGTAGAGAGAGCGCCGGCACCGCGCGCCCCCCGTGCGCGGTCTGGGGGCTGGCGGGGGGTGCCCCGAGAGCTCCGTGGGTCGCGGGGGCGGGGCCGGCGGCGCCCGCTCGCCGCCCGCTCTCCCGGACACACTCCCGCGCCCTAGGCGCCTCTTCCACTCCTCGCTCGCCGAGTATACGGCATGCCATCATGTCTGTTTGAACACCACTCGAGTACGTTCGCGCTTGCGGTATCTTACGTACGGGCACATGCGCACATGCAAATCCCGGCCGGGAGCACCTCACAAGGGGCCGAGGTCGAGCGCGGTCTCACCAGAGGCGACAGTGGCAATGCGGTAGCCAAAGGCGGCGACGACGCCGAGCAGGACGACGAAGAGGGCACCGTTGATGAGTGGCTTGTTCTTCTCGAGCGACTCGACCAGGTCCGCCGCCTTGAGGATGTCGTCGTCCGACTGCTTCTCGAGGCCCTCGGGCGAGCAAACCAGCACGCCCGGGTTCTTGAGCAGCAAGTCCGCCGCCGCCTTTTTGCCCAGCCGCTTGTTGAGCAGCGCGTAGGTGCCCTTGATCTTGCGCGGGCTGTTGAGGGAGGGCAGGATGACGGCCGTGTTCTTCGACAGCATCTCGAGCGCCACCTACCGGCGGGCGTGGCCTCTTCTCTCTCAGAGACAGCGCGACTTGGCACCTCTCCGAGAGGCACCTTCTCGTTCGGGTAGCACTTTTTGAACTCCCTCCACAGGATGAGGATCTCCTCCTCCTGACCGGCCTTCTTTGCGCCGCCCGTCTGAAAGGAAACCCTCTCCGCAAACTTCTGAGGAAGGCCGCCCTTGATCAGCTTGGCACGCGCCGGATCGGCGCCATCGGCGATCGCCGAGCCGCGAGGCCCTGGCCGGCTGCCTGCACGAGGCGCAGCGAGGCGCGGCGCGGCTGCTGCGGCGCCCCACGAAAGCTGCGCCGTCGGTGCGCCACGCCAGGCTGCTACAGCGATGAGCAGGGCGGCGGCGAGGGCTGGCATACACACATACACATATGCACAGTGGGAGGCCGGTCCCCTGGCGAGTACAGACCACGCCTCACTTTTTCACAGGGGGGGATCCGTCTGGAAAAAGGAGGCCTGTGACAAGTGGAGCGTTGGATCGCCGTCTTTCGGCGAGGATGGGTGTTGGAGCCCTCTTTGCTCAACATGCGGCCTGCTCTGCCGCCTCAACGAGACCGCCGCGCGCGCGCGCGCTCGGCATGCCTGCTGCTCGTCTGCCGACCTGGCCAGGCCGCGCGTGGCTGGCGCCAGCTCGTCATCGCAGCGGAGCACCGGAGGCGCGGTTTGCCCGCTGCTGGCTCTCGCCCCGCCGGCGGTTCCACGTGAGTCTATCACACTCTGGAGCCGAAACCAGCCGGAAATGTGCCTCCTCACAGCTCCTCATGGATCTGCGAAGAGAACCGTCTCCTCCAAGTAGCTCCACAGCCGGTCCGGCTCGCCCCTCGGGCCTCGTTCAAGCGTGCTGTGTGAGTGTTGAGGTGATACGAGCGCGCGTGGGCGCGGCGCGAGTGCCGTTTTGGGTCTCTTTTATACCAGTGATGAAATATAAACCGACTTTACCACGCGCGCGCACGCGCGCCGCGCTCCTCGACTCTCTCGCACCCGCCCCGAGCCACGCCCCTCACGAGATAGGCGGCTGCGACCCTGAGAGTGCGCAGCGGTGCCGCTGGCGTGCTCACCACACCCACCCATCATGCCTGCATCATTCCTGCACGCACTGCCCGGTCTGGCCGGGGCGTGGGGCGAGATCTGGCATGGCGGCGCGCTTGAACTGCGCCTCGATCGTCTCGCGGCGACTGCTCGCAGGCCGGTCGGCCAGAAACTGTGCCGCTCAGCCATCCGCCGAAGCGAGCGCGCCGGCGGCGGTCCGCCGCCGGCGCGCTCGGCTCAGTGTCTTCAAGCCCGCCGCCGGTGGGGAGCTCCACATGCCGCACGCCTGCTTTCGCTGCGCATGCTCGAGCCCCCGGCGAGGGCTTGTGCTGTGAATAGCAGGCGTGGTCTGTACTCGCCAGGCCGGTCCCGAGTCTGTCGGGGCGCAAAAAGAATTTCAAAATTCGAAATGCGTGTCGGCCGTATTGAACAAATGTGTGTGCGAGTGGCGAATCTCTGCTCTGCTACCTTCCCCGCTGCCCGACGTGGCGGCGCCCTCTGCTCAGCGCCCCCCGAGGACAGGAGGATACGGAAAGGGCACCTTGATGGCTGAGCCTTCGGCGCCGCCGATGCCGGGCACGATCTGCCGCTTGCGCGACTGGACGCCGACGAGGTCGATCCTGCCGTCGGGCAGCTCGGTCGGTGTGATGCTGTTTCCGTCGCTGTCGAGGAAGTTGCCCTCTCGCACAAGCTCGGCGGCGTACTCTGAGGAGGAGGGCAGGTAGGTTGCCTTGGGCACCACGCCATAGCTCGGATCGATCGCCTTGAAGGAGCTGCGCACGTCGGTGACGAAGAAGAGGCAGTCGCGCACGATGTTGGTGCCGTCGTCGCCGAGCATCGCCGCGTCGGTGCTCGCCTGGTCTATCTTGAGCTGCGCCTGGCACGCCGCGCCAATCTCGTCGGCCTGGCCAAAGAGAACGTCGGGGGTGATAGTTTCCTGCACGGCGACGCGCAGCAGGAAGGTCTCGCCGGTCGGGTCGGTGAAGGGGCCCTGGATCTTGCTGTCAAGCATTACGATGTCCGCCGGCGTGTACTGGGCGATGCTCGACTTCGCCTCGAGCATCTGCTTGGTCCAGCCCATTGTGTCGTCGATGCCCGCGAGAGGCGCGAGTATATCCACGGCGGTCTTGTCCGATTCGGTCGTGGTTGAGGAGGTGAGGCCGAGCGTGTCGGAGAGGATGGTGGCGAGCATCAAGCCAGCGATGTTCTTCTCGCACCCGGCGCCGGGGATGGGCCGATTCGCCTGCCGCGATCGCGAGAAGAGCACGGCGCCCGCCGACCCGATCGGACGCACGTCCACCTCGTCTGGATTGAGTGTGACGAGGCCTGTCAGCTTGTGGTGGTCGACGATTGATTGGATCTGGTCCGACACCACGTCCGCCGCGCCGGGCGGCATCTCGGCGACGTTATTCGTATCGACAGTGCCGAAGACGGGGAAGGGGATGTCGTTGATGTGCTTCAGTATGGGCGGTTTCGGGATGCCAAAGTACTCGAGTACCCACGCCGTCTCCGGGTTGGGCTCGTCTGAGTTGATGTACGCCTTGGCGCAAACGGCGGTGGTTGGGCCAGTATACCTGCGGTGTGGAGAGAGAGCCTCAGGGCCGTGAAGGCCTGTACAACGCCTGCAGCTCGACAAGAGGCACCCCGCATGCGGACCCGTGGGAGGGTGCGTCAGCTCCCACTCGCGGATGATGGCTGCGCTGATGGCGTCTGCGCACGCGCCACGACGTCGCATCAGCAGGCAGGTAATGGGCGCAGCCAGGCTGTGCGGATCGCACCGGTGTCGGGCGAAGAGTGGCCAAAAATTGCAATCTCGTCGCCCTCGCAGGGCGGCGGCTCTTCGCCGCAGGGTGGCGCGTTGTGGCCGATTATAATGCCAGGAAGCTCCAGCTTGTCAAAGCCGAAGAACTTCGCCAGCGTCTTAACGGCCTTGCCTGACAGCTCGGCATCCTTCTCCGGCGCCACAGTCGACAAGAGCTGCAAGACAGAGGGGCGCGGTTAGCGCGTCAGCCAGGGGTGGGCATGCGGTGAGCTTCGGGAGAGGCGTGGGCCTTGGGCGTAAGATGCTGTCGGTGAGCGCCGGCGACGAGCAGGCAGAGGAGGCCGACGCTGGCGACGGCGGCAATCAGCGGGCCGGCGGGCGTGGAACACCGCGCGCGGCGATCACGGTCAATGATCATGTTGTTGTTCTGCTGTGGTGCTCGTGTACCGGCGTGGGCGCCGACCGGCCGACGCGGCTATTTATTGCAATATACTTATTACGGAATGCGGTCGGCAATATGCAAGCCAGTAGATCGGTTAGTTCGGGGTCGCCTCGGGGGCGAAAACCAACCCTTTCCTGGCTCACAAGCTTAAAGATCCGCATCGGGAGCCCCGGGGTACTCTGTAGCTGTACATGTACTCGTTAGGCAGGGGTTGGGAATTCGGTCGGGGGGGGTCGTCGGGTGCCGCGCCGCGGTCGACCGCGTGGCATTATGGTGACAGGTACGCTGTAGGCAAAAGAACCAAGAATCGAAGTGAAGAAGCGAACAGGTTGATTGTGATGTAACCCTGAAAAAGAAAGAAAACACTCAACCCAATCGAGGGATGGGGGAGGAGGACAGGGTCCGGTTTTGGGTCCCCACCTGCACGAGCACGAGCAGGATTTTGGAAGGACGATCAGGGGCATGATGTAACCCTTATAAATAAATATCATCTCCAGGGAGAGATGGGCGACGCACACCAACACATCATACGGATGATGCGGGTTTTGATTTGTTTTCGACACGGTCGCTCGCGGCCCCGATCCGGTGTATGCGCCCGTTGCTGCAGGGCTTCCGCGGGTGGTGTACAGCGCGCGGCGGCGTGGCGGCCCACTCGCTGCCACTTCTCGCGCTGCGCGGCGGCGCGGCCGGCGCCGACGTCTCTCAGCTCGTGCTTGATGCGACCTTCTACCTGGGCACTGCGATGGCGTCGATGGCGGGCACCATCACAGCAGGCTCGTGCGAGATGGACCTCTTCGGCTGCACGATCGTGGGCACGCTCACAGCCATCGGAGGCGGCACGATCCGCGACATCATCCTCGGCCGCACCGTCTACTGGCTGACCGACACGTCGCACCTCACCATCGCGCTCGCCGTCTCGGTGGGCATCTTCCTCACGTCACCGCCGGCTCGGTATGCGTGTCTTCACACCTCGCCTTGCTTGAGCAGGTCGCCATCTTCCTCACCTGGCCCGCCCTCGTCTCGCTCGGGCTGCGAGACTCGCACCTGGCCTTCCTGTGGAGCGACGCGCTCGGCATGCAGCACATGTGTGCGTCGTCGCAGACTGGTGGTGAAGGCTTCACCACTCACGATTGGTCGTCAGGCATGGCCTCCTCGTGCATCGTCGGAACGCACATCGGCTATGAGCGGACCGGCAAGGCGCCTCTCACACCTCGTACCTCGGCCGCACCTCGGCTGCACCTCGGCTGCACCGCGACTAGAAGAGAGAAGAGCAGCACCGCTTCTCCCCTCCACCGCGCTCTCCATGCCTCCCCATAGCCACAGCCGCCTCGCGCAGCCGCCTCCTCGACCCCTCCTCCCCCTCCTCGCTCCCAGGCGAAGATCGCGATCCTCTGCGGCGTGCTCACCTCCATCGGCGGAGGAGCGAGATGTCCCCGAGAGCTCGCCCAGAGTGGATCTCGCCGAGAGGAGATCTGTCTCGCCAACTCACAAAGGCCCTCTCTCCGAGGGCCACACAGAGACTGCCTCTTCTCTAGGGCGTCCTCTCTCTCACGCCCATGCCCCAACCCTGACCCCAACCCTGACCCTGACCCTGACCCCCCGACCCCCTGACCCTCTGGCCCCTGGCCCCCTGCCCCCCTGGCCCTCACAGGCATCATGCGCGACCTTCTCTGCCTCGAGCGGCCGCGCGCGCTGCACGCCGACCGATCGATGTGCGCCACACCTCAGCTCACCTCGCCCACACCTCGCCGCACCTCGCCCGCACCTCACCCGCACCTCGCCCGCACCTCGCCCGCACCTCGGCCATATGCTTGGAGGGCAGGTACGCCACGCCGGCGCTGCTCGGCGCGCTGCTGTTTGTGCTGTTGAGTGGCGACAAGTACTACGCCGCCGCGGAGCCGACGTCGCCGGTCCCGCTCCCCGCCGGGGCGGAGTACTTTGTGCCGTGGCTCTTTTGCCTGCTGCTGCGCGCCGCCGCCTGGACCTTCCGGCTCGCGCTGCCCCACTGGGCCCGCAAGCGGCAGTCCATCTTCGACTTGCGCGGCGCGCCTCCCCCGCTCGAGGCGCAGCCCTCTCCGCGCCCCATCGCCCCATCGCTTTTCCCGCGCGCCGTGCCATGGACAGGCTCGCTCTCGCTCGAGCCGCAGAAGCCGCAGTTCCAGGTGGCGCTCACGCCGGCCGAAGGGCACAACTCCATCGCTGACCGGGCGGGGCTGGCCGCGGCCTCGCGCCTCTTGCAAGCCAGCGCCTCACTACTCACTATCCCCTGGCCGACATTAGGTGGGCCGGCTGCTGCTCGGGCCGAAGCAGAGGCGCCGCTTTGGCCTGCCGCAGCTGCTGGTGCCTAAGGGGCGGCGGGGGCGGCGGAAGGTGCCGCCGCCGGCCGACGAGTTCGACTAGAGCGGGGGATGCAAGAGCGCGCCTGTGCTCTCTCTCTGGGGGGGGAAATAAAAGTGCACCAAAAGTTTTTCCTGGCCGGTGTGAATAGGCCCGCGGGTAGTCTCCCCCCATCCCCAGGGGGCCTCGGTCGCGGTCCAGGGCTCGCACGACCTCAACCCCTCTCACACGTCACAGACCAGCGCATAGCGCCATAGGACGTATTTTCTTCTCATAACAAGGCTGTGAATTTTCGCGTCTCCAAGCGAGGAATCGCGCCTCCCACTCTACACACTACCTCACTAGTCGCACGATATCGGACGATGACGCGAGGATCGCTCCACGCTATACCTCCAATATCGCGGCTCCCACAAGAACGGCCACGGCGACGTCAACGGTTCGGTCAAGCTCAAGAGGCGCATCGCGGTTTCTACCACGACGCGATCTTTGTCAAACGCACAACAACTTCAACCTGATGCTCCACGAGACGTTCGGCGGCGGCTTCTCGCTCACCGCCGTTCTCAAGCTGAGCCCTGGTCTGACAGCCTGACAGCAAACCCCGGACAGCGCCTGACAGTGCCCGACAGCCTGACAGCGCTGACAGCACTTTCTCTGACAGTCTGACAGCACGTATCTGACAGCCTGACAGCAGAGCCTGACAGGCGAGGCGACCCGTCGCTGTCAGGCCCTAACGTGACAGCCTGACAGCTGCCTGACAGCCCGACAGCACACAGTGGCCTGACAGCAGCGCTGACAGCCCGACAGCAGCACAGACCGTACACATACCCCGTAGAGCCTCTTTCTTGTGCCCCATGAGGGTATAACAAAATTACATGCAAAGACATGCACATGTCCATGCACATGCACATGTGCATGTGAGTGTGGTCCATGCAGTCATGGGATGGTCATGGGTCTCTCTCTCAACCCTCCCGCCCCACCTCTGCGGACCTCTCTCTAGCACCGGCGGCTGTGCTACTACAAATGAAGCTACCAGCTAGCCTTCTGGGGCCCTACAGTCATATGCCTACGGCGTCTGGGTGGGGGTGGCCGCCGCCGTCTGTGCCGCCGCCGCCGCCTGCGCCTGCGCCGCCATCTGCGCTCCCCAGGCGGCCGCCGCCGCCGGCGTGATCACGCCGTAGGAGGCGGAGGCAGCTGCGTAGCCGCCGGCGTCATCGGCGTCAGCGCCCCCTTGATAGTCAGCGCCCTCTTGATAGTGTCATAAGTGTGGCTGATGTGTGTCAGAGCCTGACAGCACCCCGACAGCACCACCCGACAGCACCTGACAGCAACAGCCCAACGTCTGACAGCAGCAGCAGCCTGACAGCTCCGACAGCTCCGACAGCGTCTGACAGCAACACCCGACAGCTCCGACAGCACCCGACAGCTACAGATCACCTCGCCTGTCAGACACGCACCCGACAGCACCTGACAGCACTGACAGCACCTGACAGCTGGTCTGACAGAGGCACCTGACAGTGCCTGACAGCTGCCCGACAGACCGACAGATCACCTGACAGCACCTGACAGCCTGACAGCCAGGGCTCAGTTCTCAAGCTGCGCCGCCTCGCGCGCAAGGTCGCGCGCGGCAGCGTTGACCGCACGGCCTACTCGGACGCCCCCAAGTACTCGCTGGCTCTCTTTTATGGTCCCACCATGGCGGCGGGGGCGGGGCGGGACCTGACGAGTAAACACCTCGTCTACCATGTGAATGCTGCTGGGCGGAGTCGGCAAGCACGCACATGCACATGCACATGCGCATGTGCATGTGCATGTGCATGTGCATGTGCATGTGCATATGTCATGTGCATGACATAAAGACTGTGCCTATGCACATTCACGATTCAGGCGAGGTGTTTGCACGCCAGGGGCGGGACGCCCTAATTAAGAAAACAACTCATCGTCACTAGTGCGCCCGCGGCCGCTTCCCGAGCGCGCTCGTCGCGCATCCGCTCGTGGTGGGCCTGCCGACGCGTCACGCCGGCGCCCGTGTGCCTCGCCGCCGCGTCCGGCGACGGCATCGATGCTGTCCGCCCGAGCGTGACTCGCAACTCCACGATTTGCCGTCCACGGCCAAACCGGCTCTCCCCACCAAACAAAGTTGAGTCCTCTCTCTAGAGAGAGAGATTTTTAGCAATACCAAACAACTTGATTACACATACTTGTAATTAATCACAAACAATCGACGCACGACGCGCGGCCGAGACGCACACCAAAAGGATCGGCCATTCCAGCGGCCAGACCGCTCGCTTAGGATTGGCTAGACGAGCGGTCTGCCTCGTACTCGTACTACCTCCTATGGCGGGGTATTCCATGGAGCGTGTCATCAAAACAAAATCTCGCGCGTCTGCACCCTTCTGCATCGGACCAAGGACAACAGAGCGACGCCCTCGCCGCCGCCGTACCCGCTCAAGAGGCGCCCCGCCGCCGCCCTCGCCACTACCCTGTCCTCTGTCACCTGTCCTTGACACGCCCTCGACTCGAACTCAGACGCGTGCCACATGGTCGCGTTGCTGCTTTACGTCTTCGGCCAACGCGTCCGTCAGCCGCCAACTCTCAACCACTGCAGTCGAGCGGGAGTGTTTACGAACGGGGCTAGGGCGGCTCGTGAGTGCCTGTTCCCTCCACCGCTCTGGACTTACGTGTCGCCTTCGCCTCAGGGGATGCGCCTCCTGGTGTTCTGCTCGCCGTTTCTCGCTCTCATGCCCGGGCTCGTGCTGCTGGGGCGCGCCTTCACCAGCTGGCACCACCGCATACTGGTTGCGTGCATCGCGCTAGCCTGTGCACGAAGCGGTGCGCTGCGTGCCGAGGCTCCTCTCATCCACAACCACCCGCACTCCTCCCATCCCCTCCCGCTCCGGCCTCCCGTCTTAAAGGATTCCGCCTCGCGGCAACGTGCGGGACGACGCCGCACAAGGAGTCCGACTACTCCGGGCAGCCCAACGCGTTCCAGTGGTTTTATCTCGCCGTCGTCTGTCCGTGCTACATCACCTCCCTCTGTCCTGTCGCGAGCTACTCGCACCCGCTCTCACTGTGCGTGGCGTTGTTCGCTGCGATCTGGTTCAAGGTGGCGGTCTGCATGTCGCTCTGCCTCCACCGCTACGCCGCCCACGCCGCCTTCCAGTGTGAGGGCGCCACGCAGCTCGCGTGCGGGATCTTGGGGTGCCTCGCCTTTCAAGGTGGGCTGATGCGAGAGCCCCCGGCCTGCCCCACCCCACAGCTACAGCTGCTGGCCAGCTCATCGGGCGGGGAGTTGACTGTCAGGGGGCCCGCTCTGGTGGGCGGCAAAGCACCGCTCGCACCACAAGTATTGGGACGTCGACTCGCGCGACCCGCACTCTCCCGCTCTGATCGGAGACGCGAGGTGAGCCCCCCCCCCCCCACGCCTCCCCCCTCACACCACCTGCCCTTTGAGCCCGCCCACACTTCACTGCGGCTTAGATTGCTGGTAGAGCCTCGCAGGCACTGTACGGAGCTCACTAGTGCGGCTGGGTGCTGCCATGGTATGGCCTCAGCCCCCTTCCCGCCTCACCTGCCTGACGCTTGCCCCCCCGCCCGCCAGTGCTTTCACCTTCTTCATCGCGGGCGATTCGGACGACGCCTGTGCGCGGATGCAGGCCGTCGACGAGGACTTTGTCCCGGCGCGTGCCCTCTACCCGAGATAGAGATACGCCGAGACTCAGCCCAGATATAGCCGACACACAGCCGAGAGCGGAGGGAGGACTTTGTCCCGGCGCGTGCTCTCTACGCCCTCCCCAGCCCCTCTCGCCATCGCCGGCCCTGCAACCCCCTTCGCACCCTCGCGCCCTTGTTTTCCGCGCAGGCGCACGCAGACTCGCGCACCATGCGCTGGCTAGACACGTTCGGCGGCGTCCTCTTCCCGGCGCTTGAGTTCCTCGCCGCCTTCCAGCTCGGCGGAGACGCCGCGCTGTGGGTCAGCTTCTGCTCCTCCGCCCTCTGCCAGAGCGGCTCCCTCTGGTTCAACGGCGCGCCGCGGCGGCCCTCCTCGCGCCTCCGCCCAACCTCCACCCCCTCCCCCGCTGATCTCCAACCTCCCCCCGCCGCCGCCCGCCCGCCCCTCCCCGCCGCAGTCAAGAACCACCCTCCGCACGGGGCACCCGAGTGCTCCGCCACGGCGCAGACCCCAGGTATCCTCGGCGTCCTCGCCGGCCGCGGCCGAGGCAGCGAGGCCATCACCGTCGTCTGCGACGCCGTGACGGCGCTGATTGCGCCCCTCGCCGGCGAGGGTACCCACGACCACCACCACAAATACCCCAGGCTCGCCGTGCGCCCCGGTGCCGACCTCTGTCGGTATGTGGTTGCCGCCGCGAGCGCCGCCGGCCTGATCCACAAGGTGCACTGGCTCGGACGAGTCGACGACTCGTCCAAGGCCAATTAGCGCGGCGCCCTCTCTCGCGCGCGCCCTCTTTTTAGCTCTGCCGGCCTCTGTACTATCGCCGTGCGCGCCGACAGAGGCGCCAGCGGTGTCTGTTACTGTTACACCATGCTGCCCCAGCTCTCGGGGGGCACCTTTGTCCAAATGCTAGTCCAAATGGAATGCAAACCGGTGTGTGTGATATTTTTCAGTCCCCGCTTTACGTGTCCTCGTCGTAACCTCTCGAGGGTCCGCTACGTGTACATGTACATGTAAAATGTGCACTCTTCGGTATAATGCGGCTTACCAAACGCCAGCAATACTGTAATAAACACTTCTCTCTAGGCGTAAGGGAAACCCATGGAACTGCCCAAACTCCAGACCGTACCTCAAACTGTGCGCGCCATCTTGCGGATCGCAGCGTGATGTCGGTCTCACCAGCAGCCGGCCTCAGAAACCCATCGCCTCCACCCACTCCTCGAGGGCGCGGAGGCGCGGCAGGAGGGCGAGGCTCTGCGGTTGCATCCCCGCCGCCTCCTCGAGTTGCCTATCCACAAGTGGGGGCACGGCGTGACGAGGCGCCGCCCGCCGCGTCCCGCCCGCCGCCGTCCTCGACTCTGCCTCAGGCGCGGGATCGGCGGCCCATCGCTCTCCAGCCCAAAGCGAGCCTACTCTTCACGCCGGCGCGCGTGAACGGCGTCCGACCTGCCGACCGCTCGCCCCCTCAAGCGCCAGCGAGGCCTCGAGAGCGAGGATCCGCGCCACGACACTGCCCCCGCCGGAGGGAGGAACGCCGGAGGGAGGAAGGCCGGAGGGAGGAATGGGCTCGCCCGCGGCTCGGTGCGCCGCGGGAGAGCTCGCCACCCTCGCAGCCGCCGCCTCCGCCTCGTCGGGCGCGGGCGGCGCCTGCTCGCAGGGAGAGGGGTGAAGAGCGCGTGAGTGCAGCGGCCTCCGCCTCCGCGCGGGCGGCGCCGACAGCACGAAATTGACGAGGCCACGGAGCAGCTCCTCCTACTCGCGACGGGGAGCCGTGAGGAGAGCGTAACAATGCGAGCGGAGCCAGCAGCCCACAGCGCGGCGCTC
>NW_005194844.1:0-1163 GCF_000372725.1 Emiliania huxleyi CCMP1516
GAGTTGGCGAGATTCCGGGAGAATTTGGGGGATATGGGGAGATATGGGGAGATACCGCCGATGTTCCTGTCCGCGAGGGCGAGCTATGGGGATATATGGGGAGATATGGGGAGATATGGGGAGATATGGGGAGATACCGTCGATGTGCTTGTCCGCGAGGGCGAGATGCGGGGAGATATGGGGAGATATGGGGAGATATGGGGAGATATGGGGAGATATGGGGAGATATGGGGAGATATGGGGAGATATGGGGAGATATGGGGAGATATGGGGAGATATGGGGAGATATGGGGAGATACCGACGATGTGCTTGTCCGCGAGGGCGAGGTGCGGGGAGATATGGGGAGATATGGGGAGATATGGGGAGATACCGACGATGTGCTTGTCCGCGAGGGCGAGGTGCGGGGAGATATGGGGAGATATGGGGAGATATGGGGAGATACCGACGATGTGCTTGTCCGCGAGGGCGAGGTGCGGGGAGATATGGGGAGAGATATGGGGAGATATGGGGAGACATGGGGAGATACCGACGATGTGCTTGTCCGCGAGGGCGAGGTGCGGGGAGATATGGGGAGATATGGGGAGATATGGGGAGATATGGGGAGATACCGACGATGTGCTTGTCCGCGAGGGCGAGGTGCGGGGAGATATGGGGAGATATGGGGAGATATGGGGAGATACCGACGATGTGCTTGTCCGCGAGGGCGAGGTGCGGGGAGATATGGGGAGATATGGGGAGATACCGACGATGTGCTTGTCCGCGAGGGCGAGCTCCGGGGAGATATGGCGGAGAGATATGGGGAGATATGGGGAGATATGGGGAGATATGGGGAGATACCGACGATGTGCTTGTCCGCGAGGGCGAGGTGCGGGGAGATATGGGGAGATATGGGGAGATATGGGGAGATATGGGGAGATACCGACGATGTGCTTGTCCGCGAGGGCGAGGTGCGGGGAGATATGGGGAGATATGGGGAGATATGGGGAGATATGGGGAGATACCGACGATGTGCTTGTCCGCGAGGGCGAGGTGCGGGGAGATATGGGGAGATATGGGGAGATATGGGGAGATATGGGGAGATATGGGGAGATATGGGGAGATATGGGGAGATATGGGGAGATATGGGGAGATATGGGCGAGCGAGTCGGAGGCTTAGGTTGTC
>NW_005194843.1:0-1163 GCF_000372725.1 Emiliania huxleyi CCMP1516
GGGGGAGGAAAGGAGGGGCATAAGGGCCCCCGCCGGGGGGGTTGTGTTATGGCTTGAACGGGTGGGGTTTTCGCCACTATTTCGAAGCGCGGGGGGCGCCCCCAGCACCACGAAGGCCGAACCGCCGGCGATGGGCGGCCCGTGACGAACCCCCAGCCCTAGGCCCCAGCCCGTACACTTGGGGGGGGAAACAGCCTTTGATCTCTCGTAGCATGGTGGAAATATCAAAGGAAGGCGCCGGCGGCGGACCGAAGGGGGGCGAGAGCGGCGGTGGCGGCTGCTCCGGCGGCGGCGAGGGTGGCGGCAGGGGAGGTGGCAGCGAGGGTGGTGGCAGCAACGGCGGAGGCAGCGAGGGTGGCGGGGGCGAGGGTGGCGGCGGCGAGGGTGGCGGCATAAAGGGCGGCGGCTGCGGCGGCGGCGGAGGCTGGCCAGCCTGTAGGAGAACGTCGTCGTTGTCACGTCGCGTCGTATCGGGGTGACGAACATCGGTGACCTGGGAACAGCGCTTCAAGGTCCCGACGAAGGAAAAAGCGCTTCCATAGAGAAACGTTCATTTCACCTTGTCTCTCGTCCCGAAACAGGGACTATGCCTGAGGTGTTAAATTTTGCTCCCCCCCCCCACCCCCCATGTCCAGAGAGATTTTTTTCTTCTCTCTTGAGATTTTTAGCAATACCAAACAACTCTAACACTCACACGTCATTTGGGGCCTGGAGCCCTAGCATTTAAAGGGCCCTGTTCACGCGCGCGCGAGACGTGCAGACAGGGTTGCCAGGTGAGAGCGAATGGCGCGGTTCACGCCTCGCACAACAGAGAGAGAGATGCGCTCTGCATGGTGGGACATAAAAGAGAGCGAGTACTTGGGCGAGTAGGCCGTGCGGTCGACGCTTGTCCATGTCCATATGTCCATGTCCATGTCCATGTCCATGTGGCCCGTGGCTTGCCCGAATCTCCCCCCCAGGGCGGCTAGCTGTTACGTCTTCGGTCCCCGCGGGAAGCCCCGCGCATAGGACAACAACGTCTGTCCCACACACGCACAGACGCGCACATACATCATGCTCGGGCACCCCCCACAGTGTAGTCGTGGTGTGAGCACACAAGTACTAGCAGAGTGCACACCTGCCTTGGCGGGGAGGGGGTCCGTAACGGAATCAAAGCCTCTTGG
>NW_005194842.1:0-1163 GCF_000372725.1 Emiliania huxleyi CCMP1516
CCATGCGTCAAACCCGAGACCTAGCGCGGGTGGATTGGGGGGGGGCTCGCTGCAAGGAAGGGCTGCGTAAGAAGCCGATCCCCGTAGTCCGCCCCGTTCCTCCCCATCGGGCCGCATGAGCGGCCGCGCCTCGCAGATTCGTTTTCGCGCCTGGGTCAGGCGCGCGGGGCATCCCCCGGGTCGCTCGACCAGCGATCCGAAGAGTGGCCGCTATGCGAAGGAAAGAGTGTGGCCCTCGGGGTACGCCTCCGTCCGGCCCCCTCCGAGAGGGGAAGGAATTGCGGGGTCCCCACGGGCGCCTCTCTTAGGGATGTTGTTAGCAGATCACGACACAGAGCTCACACAGGATCACAGCGGGAGGAAATATACCTACAACAGCGGGAGGAAAGCGGTGGGAGGAAAGCGGCGAGTCGCAATTCCAGAGGTCGTTGTGGCGACCGACCGAGTCTATGATCCCTGGCAAAATGGGGAGGAACGGGGCGAGCCCCCTCCAACCCACCCGCGCTAGGTCCTGGGTGACGTAGGGGAAACCCGGCGAGCCTCGGGAACTAGCCGGGGCAGTCGGAGAAGGGGCAACTCCGTGCACTGACGGTCGGCCGTCAGAAAACACGCCTCCGTGGCTCGGGTTACACCAATCCTCGCTACCCAACGCGGCCAAAGGATATCCACCTCGAGAACCTCGAGAACCCTGGCAAAAGGTATTTTTATGCTCTATTGACTGGCGAAAAATTTGTTAGCAAAATGTTCTCACAGCGGGCGTGATTCACAGCCTTGTTATTGAGAAGAAAATACCTCCTATGGCGCTGTGCGCTGGTCTGTGAGAGGTTGAGGTGCGAGCCCTGTTCACACCGAAGCATGAGCAAAGCATCGGGTGTATCAGCCCGCGGTCTCGCCCCGGGGCACCAGCACGTCGTCGTTGCTCTCACATATAATGACCCTTCCACTCGTCGCCGCGCTCGCCTTCGCTCTCGCATCGCCGCCTCCCTCGCGCTGTTCGACGAGGGACGCCCTCCGCCGAACGCGTCCGGCTTCGATGCAGTTCGGTGGACTCAACCCGTTTCGCGGCAAGCAGGACGGCGCAACCGCCTTTTGCCTCACTCTTGCGTTTCGCACAGCAGACCGCGGTCCTCGCTCGCTGCTCGGCCAGCTCGACTCGCTGGCTG
>NW_005194841.1:0-1163 GCF_000372725.1 Emiliania huxleyi CCMP1516
CTCGACGTCGACCCCTCCACAGGAGCACAGAGCACTGGACGGGACACTGGAGCTAGACTTCACGCGCTCTCTCTCCTCCCACTCTACTACGCTCATTGTTTCGCTGGTCGGTGCTCCTCCCGCCCCTTTTCTTCGACTTGGTCCTCCTCGGTCGCTTTCCCTCGGGTGGGGCACCGCTGCTCGCCTCGCCGCCTTCCGCCATCACGGTCGGCGCCTCGTCGTCGAACGCCTCCCCTCTCTCGCGCCGCCCAAGGACCGTCTCGCTTCCTGGGGCACTGCTGCTCGCCACGCCTCCTGCCGCCATTGCGGCTGGCGCCTCGTCGTCGAGCGCCTCCCCTCGTGCCGCCGGGCTGATCGTGTTGGACCCCGCCTCCGCCTCGTCGAAGTCGTCGCAAATGCTCATCTCGTCCTCGTCGTCGCCGACTGGGTCGCATCTTGGGCCTCCGCCAGCTGTTGGTAGGTCCACCTCGCCCTCGAGCTGCCTCTCCATTTCCAAGTCGTCGCTGGTCGGCGCCGCCTCTTCCTCCGCTTGTTGCGCCTGCTCTGCTGCGTCCCTCCGTCGCCATCTTCGCCTCGGCTCCCGCTCCTGTTCCCTGCCACCCGCCCCTCCCCCCTCCTCGCCCCCTTTGCTCTCTCGCCGCTCCTGCTCCTCGCTGGCCTCCGCCTCCTCCTCTCCGCGCAGCCTCCTTTCTATCGTCTGGCCTGCCATTCCGAGCGCATTCTTCCTCGCTGCCTCCTCTGCGGCGTGGCCGTGCAGTACGTCCGATGTCGCATCGCCAGCATCCAAGATCTGTCTCTGCCTGTCGCTCACCACTCGCCCATATCCCAGCGTAAGGGCGAATTCTCCAAAGGGCCCTATCCTCGTCGCAAGCTCCAGCGGGTGTCGGTACGGTCGTCGTCCTCGTATCGGAAAGGTCTTGCTCGCCGCCGAGTTTGCAGCCATCACAGGCCACAGCCATCCTGACCACAGCCATCACAGGCCTCATCCAGGTCATATTAATTGTCGTTATCAGCTGCCAGGACGCGCGACGAGAGGGGCGGATTGTCAGCTTATTGTAAAAAGTTTGAATTTGCGTATCGCTACACGCTCGGAGTGGAGTACGGACAACGAAGAGAGAGCCACACAGCGCGAGTTTCACAGAGTCTGGGGAGAGAGTCTGCCA
>NW_005194840.1:0-1163 GCF_000372725.1 Emiliania huxleyi CCMP1516
GCACCGCAGGAGGAGCACTCGGCTGCGGTGGCGAGGCTTCTTGCCCACGCGCTGCGGCAGAGGCCAGCGGCGCAGCTGCTGTGGGCGCAGGAGCCCGGCCGAGCCCGGCGGCCAAGCGCCGCATACGACACGAGAGGATGACGTGAGCATGGCACGATTGCTTTAGGAGGAGCACAACCCGATCGCCGTCGCCGCGCTGCGCCATTCGCTGACACGCGAGCTACAGCTCCAGCTGGTGACAGCCGCTCGGTTTGGCTACCACGGCGCCATTGTCATTGCCAGCGTGGCTTCGGTGGCGGATGCTCCCACCAAAACCCTCCCCACCTTGTGAGAGGGTGGCAGTTTACCTTACAGTACCTTACCTCACCTTACCTTACCCTGTGGGACCTACGGGAGGCCGCTCTGACGTAGAGCACCCACTTTTAAGCGTTCCGTGCACACACAAGGTCCGCCTGCGTGCGCCGCCAGAGCTTCCCACAGGGGGCCGCGGATACGGGATAGCGCAAAAAACGAAGTGGAGGAGATGCATCCTAGCTGTCGCCACCGAAGGCGACTCGACGTCGCTGAGATCGGAGATCAAGCTCTGCGCAGGTCACACGTCGCTCCTTTGACGCCGACACGTGACTCACCCGTGCAGAGCGCATCAGGACACGGTCTCGACGCGCTCGGTACGACGCCTGCGACCCGTCTCCGGTCAAGTGGCACGACGCTCATCGCGCCTGCCAGCGCTGCCGTGCAGGTTGCCACGACGAGGTCGAGAACGCGACTATACGCTCGCCCAGCCTTCCTTTCCATCCCATTGGGCAGCCTGGGAACGGTGGCGGTCAGAGGCAAAGCCTGCGCGTTCTTTTCTTTGCCGTCGCGATACAATCGCTCGTAGGATGTGCTGTTTGCCAGAATCGGTGTGCCGCCCGCCATGCGGTATTGTCTGATGGGGCGGGAGAGGATCAGGGCTGGGTGGGAACGTAATCCTCGTCGCGCGGGCGATTTGGGAACGGAACCGGGGAGGAACGGGAGGGGGGGGGGGGGGGAGGAGCGCGATGGCGATGCGTACTGGGACAGTGAGGCGCGGCGCGCCACACCTGCAAAAGCCCTTGTTGTTGTCGACGCAAGCGGTCGTGTTCGCTAATGTTCGTCCCCCAAATCGACGTAGATGCCCGCCG
>NW_005194839.1:0-1163 GCF_000372725.1 Emiliania huxleyi CCMP1516
CCCGCGCCGCCAAACTTGGGCTTGTCGCGGCACTCTTGGCACACGCCGCAGTCAGGCGCGCGGCACGCCGAGGAGGACTTGCGCTGGATGAGCGGCAGGAGGTCCTCGCGCGTGCGCTGAAAGTTCGGGTGCGCAAACACGACGTGCTTCGAGTCGCGCTGCGCCGATGGCACCCTGTGGAACTGGTACATGTTGAGCAGCCGCGTGAACGACTGGAAGGTGCGGTGGCGGAAGAACTTGGGGCAGAGCTCGGACGCGAAGCGCGCGGGGTCGAAGATGACAACCTGGAGGCCGTCGTGCGACCAGCCGGCGATCTCGGCGTCGCACACGCGCAGCAGCGTGTAGACCGAGCGCACGAACCCCGAGACCTCGTCGTCCGTGGCCCCCTCCGCGGCCATGCGGGGTGGGTTCCTGTCCTTTGCTGGGGGGTCGGCCGGCCTAGCATTTACATTGCGGGAGAGAGAGAGAGAGAGAGAGAGAGAGAGAGAGCTACGGGATGAGGATCACAGTGGACGCAATCACATGCTATTGGACTTGGCCAGGGCGGGGATTACTACTGTGGAGAGTGGGGAGGAGGCAAGGTGGACGACAATCAGGAGTCTACTTCTCAAAGGTGTGGGGGCGAGGGCGCGACCCAGTGGTGAAAAGTGTGGATATTCAGCAATGCTACAGACAATTGGGGCTTCTAGAGTCAACTGGAAAATGGACAAGTGCAAGTGTGGACAGGTTCACGACGTAAGACACTTCATCTTGGGAGAGGGTGGGTGTCAGGCTAGGGTTGTATGTGCACTGGCAACAGCGGAGCTCGCTGGGGGTCTTCTTGTCACATATATTTCCGGGCTTATCACCGACCGGGTTAAGACTAACCCTACCTTTTCTATTCTATCGGCTCGCTGCGCTCGCTCTAAAAACGAGCTCGCTGGGGCTGCGCCCCATCTCGCCGGTTCACACGTTAGGTTTCATATATATCCGGGCTTTTCATAATATGTGCATGTGCCCGCTGCGAGCACATAAAACGTAGCAGCCAGCACACACACATGGTGTGCTTGTCTGAAATGCGCAATGTATGACGCATCATACACAATACATAATACATAATACATAACATACGATGTGGACTCCCACGTCCCAGTGCGTAATACATAATACATAATACGTAATAC
>NW_005194838.1:0-8307 GCF_000372725.1 Emiliania huxleyi CCMP1516
TGCGCGATTGAGCGGCAGGGAGGGTGCACAAAGCGCAACAGGTGCATCCCCTGCCCCTGCCCTCTCTCGACCGGGACAGGCCGCCGGCCCGCCGCTGCGCCGTGCTGTGCTCGGTGTCGATCGGTGTGGCGCGGGTCGGCTCACAGCTTGCCTGCTGGCTTCTCCCTCGCGAGTATTCGTGGGATGAATTCGTGAGACACACGTGTGAGTCCACGCTGGGTGTATAGCAATGTTTTGATTTGAGGGCTGGGCGCTAGAGTATATAGAAATCGAAAAATAAAAGGATACAGTGCGAGGCGTGGCGATAGAAATCGGGGCGTCGGCATCCAGCAGCCGATTTCTGTTTCGGCGAGGGAAATCGGGCGAGCCAGCAGCCGATTTCTGTAAGCGATTTCTGCCAAAATTTTCTTCGGCGCTGCGCGCCGGTCACTATACGGTCTAGATACTAGTACACTAAAAGGTTGCCCTGAGATACGAATTCAATCCTCCCGCTTAACCTTTATTTCGTGTGTGCGTGCTCGCTCGTGCCTCGTGCGCCGAACCAAGTTCTGCTTCAACAAACCCGTCGAGAGGCCACGTCACGCCGGTGTCCCCTTTTTCTGCATCTTTGTGAGTGTGGCAGCCCACTTTGCCAGTCCCTAGAGGTGTCTTTGACATTTGACTTCGATGTCTGGTGGGGGACGATTTATGTCTGGTGGGGGACGCAGGTGTGCTCAAAGGTTGCGGGCGTGTCACCACTCGCGCCTTCGCTCTCGACACTGGGTTCTGGACATGCAACGACATGCCGAAAAGGGAGCGATCCGCGGCGCAGGCACGCGCTGAGGCCGTGTATAGACGCGCCAATCCGGATGATAGGGGCGATCGGGGCCGTGACCGCAGGGCCGAGAAGGTCGAGTACAGACGCAGACTCAAGAAAACGAGAGCGGAGGCCGCCGCCCTCGCGGTGCCTAACGCTGCTCCTGCGGCTCTCGTTCCCGTCCCGATTCCGTCTACCGTCCCTCGGCCACGGGCCCTCGGCCAGCACGGCAGGGGCCACCTGCTCGTCGCGAGGCAGCCGAGCTTGGCACTTCCGCCGCCCCTCGCCGCTCTTCCACCTACAATTGCTCCTCGCCTCGTCGCTCCGATCCCGCCTTTGGCGCCGACCGCGAGCCGGTACGGCGGCCTCGCCCTGCGCGACATCGCCTTTGGCAGCAGCCAGGGTCGCCTCGGCAAGGGCGGCCAAGGCACCGTTAGGCTTGGCCGCCACTACGGTGGTCGTCTCGCGGTGAAGCAGCCGCTGCGCGCGAGCAGCGCCTTCGCCTCCGAGTGTCAGATCGCGGCAGCACTACACCATGAGAACATCATCTATGTGATGGGCTTTGCATGCGCCCCGCGCGAGACGCCGTTCCTCGCTCTCGACTATGCCGACGCAGGGACTCTGGGAGATTTGTTGATCGGGGATCAGAGGGGCGAGAGCCGCTCCCTCGGCGTGCAGATTGCAAGAGCAATGTCGTACCTGCACACGCGATCTCCCCCCATCGTGCACCTTGACCTCAAGCCATCGAACGTGCTGCTGTCGGCGCGCTCTGAGGGGCTTGTCGCTAAGCTGTGTGACTTTGGGCAGCGAGGCGACTAGCCGTTGGGGCGCAGCTCTCGCACTCAGGCACGCCGGGTTGGCGGGCGCCCGAGCAGGTGCGGGTGGCCCGCGACTTTGCAGTCGTGCCGCTTTCGCGTGGCACCGACGCCTGGTCGCTAGGGTGTGTCCTGGCTGCGCTCGAGGCGCCGTCGGGCGTCTGCGACCCGTACCACTTCGCCACGGGCGACGCGCCAGGCAAGTGCGACTCGCGCCTCCGACACGAGCTCGACGCAATCGTCGCGAACGGCTTCACCCGCCCGTGTGTGCCCGATGAAAGCCGGCTTGCAGGTGTGGTCAGCGCGTGTACGCACGCCCTGCCTAGCGAGCGAGCGACGTGCGCGTGGGTGCGCGCCGAGCTCGAGCAGCTTCTGCTGCAGCCGTGAGCGCAGAGAGTGACGCGCGAGTGACGGGCGAGGCCGATTGTCGATCTCTTTTCTGGTTGGTGCCATGTTTTGAGGGTGTATGAAATCTGTAATTGTCAAATGACACCCGGCTAGGCCGACACAGCCCCCCTCCCCCACTCGCCGCGCTAACAGTCTCGCACAAAATAAACAGCCGGGAGCGGGGTCGGGTCGTGTGGGCACAGCCTCAGCAGACACAGCCTGCGCGACGAGCCGGCCCGCCTAGGCAAAGGGCGAAAAGCAGAGGATCGCCGCATTCACGCCGTTGCGGCGCGACGGCGTCAGTCCCTCCGGCGTGACGGGCGGCGCGGTAACACGCGCCCGTTTCTTGCCGCCGGCGTTGACCGGAGCGGTCGAGGACGACGCAGCGGCAACTACGCCGTTGACGGGAGCCGGGCTCGGCTTCGGCATGCGCGAGAAGAATTTGTGAAGTGTCCCATGCTCGCTCGCTGGCGAGAGGGCCATCAGGCGCTTGAGCGCATCCTCCTTGTACTTGGTCACCATGTGGGCCGGGAGGTCTCGGGCTTGGCGGCGCGTCAGCGGCGGCACGACCGGCTCGTCGAGGGGGTTCTTCGTGGCGGCGACCTTGCGCTTGTGCGCGCGGACGTACACCTTGCGGACGCGTGGCTGAGGGCACTCTCCCGAGGGCGGCATGGCGACTTGCTGTGGATGTAGTCGATGTGTGCAGTGTGCAGGATTTGCACCCTTTTTGCATTCATCCTGACACGTGACACTACGCGAGCAGCACCCATGGAGGCGCTGGTCAACACTGTGCTGCTGGCTGCACACCCGAGCCTTCGCGAGCGCTGCAACGCCGCAAAGGTCGTGTCGGTCCTCGAGGAGCTCGGGGCGTACGACTCGTCCGCACTGCGGTCACTCCTCTCGTCGTTCACCGACACCGTCGCACACAAGCTGAAGGAGGAGGAAGCAGCACCGCCAGCTCTGGTCGCCGCGCTGGCGACGCATGTCGACTCGGGCAGCCTATCAGAGCCTCAGAACATCGGCGGCGCGATGGACGCGACAGCTGCAACCTCCTCCTCGAGCAGCGCCGCCGCTGCTGTCACCCCGAGGACGGTGAAGGCGAAGGCCGGCGGCGGCAAGCATAGCACGCTGCAGCAGAAGTCGATCGGCGCGTTCTTTGCTGGTGGCACCAGGACTACGTACGCGACGCTGCCGGGCATAGGCCGTCAGATCAGATCCGTTACCTCGCTCACGCCCGAGCAGCTGCAGGCTGTGGGCAAGGCGCCCGAGAAGTTCACGTCGTGCGCCAAGGGCTGTGGGCAGACATTCTTGCACGGGCCTGCGCGCGTTGCGCACGAAAAGTTCTGCAGCGGTCGCGCGGCCGAGACGGCCGCCGAAGTCGCCGCCGCCGCAGAGGCTGCCGCCTCCGCTGCCACCACCACCCAGCCCGCCACCGCCGTCACCGAGGCTGCCGCCGAAGCCGCTAACAGCAGCGACGACGAGCAGCCACCCGCGAAAGCACCAAAGCTGCGCGCGGATGGCGGCATCAAGCAGAGTGGGCTCCGCCAGGGCGAGAAGAAGGGCATGAAACACTCGCTCTACTTTAAGCTCGAGGTGGTGCGCACGCTGCGCAGGTTGCAGAGCCTCGAGAAGCGCTGGGAGAAGGCGCCGAGTGGCTGGCGTGGCGCCGGCATCGAGACGTCGGAGATTCACAAGGGCGTACACCCCTCCCTCGTGTCCAAGTGGGGCGGCAAGGAGGACGAGCTGCACATGGCGCTGCAGCACGAGAACCGCGTCAGCCGTAAGCAGAAGCACCGCACCGGCACGATGGCGACGTTCCAGTCGCGCGGCGCACGGCGGACGACCCTCCATCGCGGCCGCGCGCCGCCTTTCGCTGCGGTCGAGGTGGAGCTGCACAAGCGCTACCGCGACAAGCGGACGCGTGGCGAGCGCGTGACCGGCCAATGGCTTCGCGTCTCCATGAAGCGCCTCGTGCGCGAGTTCGCCGGCGCCGACGTGGCCGACGGCTTCAAGGCGTCCAAGTGGTGGCTGCGGTCGTTCGCGCGGCGCTTCGGCATGTCGCTCCGGCGCAAGTCGAACAGCCGCGCCGAGTCCGTCCTCGTGCGGCTGCCGAAGATCAAGCGCTGGCACGCGCGCCTCCGTCGCCGCCTCCGTGGCGGCCTGCAGGAGAAGCTCGACCCAAAGTGGGGACGCTGGTTGCCGCGCAACCGGCTGAGCGTCGACCAGGTGCCGTGCAACCTCCGAGCGGGCGATGGGCGCACCTACGACGACACGGGCGCCAAGCGCGTCTGGCTGGCGGGGGCGAAGGCTGACGACGGCAAGCGCTTCTGCACGCTGCAGATCGTCGCGCGCGCGAGCAACGGCGACGCCTCGATGCCGCGGCACGGGCAGCCCAAGCTGTGCGTGATCTTTCGCGGCCAGGGCAAGCAGATCTCGCAGAATGAGCGAGATGCGCGCCACTCCGACGTGCAGGTGCGCTTCCAGCCGAAGGCGTGGGCTGACGACCAGCTCTGCGAGGACTTCGCGGACGTGGAGATGCGCGAGGCGACGGCGGCCGCACGCGCCGCGGGCGAGCGGAGCGTCGCCATCTTCGACAACCTCTCCGGCCAGACGACGCCCGAGCACCTGCGCAACCTGCAGCGCCGCGCCCACTGCGACCGCCACCTGCTGCCGACTGGCTCGACGGGCGAGCTGATGCTCATCGACGGCGGCATCGGCGTCCGCCTCAAGAACCTGATGGGCGACGAGATGGACACGTGGCTCGAGCAGCCGGGCCACCTCGAGCGCTGGACCAAGGGCCCCAAGGAGGGTGGCCTCAAGGCGTGGCAGAAGCGTTCGCTCATCACGCAGATCGCGGGCCGAGCGTGGGAGACGCTCTGCGCCACGTATGACTTCGAGAAGTCGGCGCGCAGCCTCGGCCTGCTCATGACTGTCGACGGCTCCGGCGACGAGCACATCTGCGTGCAGGGGGTGACGGACTACACCTTCAAGGACGAGGACGGCGGATCGGACGGCGGGGAGAGCGAGGCGGACGAGGACGAGGCGGAGCTCGCCGATGTCGACGAGGCGGCGGGCGAGGAGGAGGGCGAGGAGGAGGGCGAGGAGGAGGCGGAGGACGGCATGGAGGACTCAGAGGACGAGGACGAGGACGACACCGCCGTGCGCATGCAGGCATGCGGCGAGGCTCCGGCAATGCCCCCGAAGGGCTACGTCTATGCGGCGACGTGCCCGCCGCTGGCGAACGACGACGAGCAGCGCGCGCTGTGCCGGCGCAAGATCCTCGCCGCGCACCTCCTCGACGGCGCCACCGGCTGGTACGTTGGCACCGTGCAGCACTTCGGCGTGGGCTCCTCGTGGCGTCAGCCTGACGCGACGCACATCGTCATGTACTCCCAGAAAGAGACGGGCACCAAGCACCTCGCGGGCCGTGTCGCGTGCAAGCTAGCCGCCGACAACTATGGCGCGAGCGAGTGGTGGCTCCTGCTGGAGCCGGCGCCAGAGAGCTGAGCATGAGGGACTTGACGTGTTGCGTCACTGTTCACGCAAAGACACAACCCCGGGCCCAAGACTCACACTGTTCACACTATAGAGAGGGTGAAAATTGCGTTTCACCATGACTGTAGACTGAGAAGAAAGTGAAAGAACGACCTCTCTCTAAAAAGTCGTATGATTTCTAAAATTTTCTTCGCGCCTGCGGCGCGGCAGATCAGAGAAATCGGGCCGGCCTCGTGCCAGCAGCCGATTTCTATTTCGGCCAGGGAAATCAGCCAAATTTCCAGCAGCCAATTTCTAAACACCGATTTCTAAGGCAAGAGCACGCACTGTAAGTTAATCGATAAGAAATAACTCCGGCGCCTCCCCCGCGCCGGCTTAACGGCGTTGTATAACGGAACGACCCCCCCCCCCCCCCGTTATGCATGCACAACATGTACATGTACATGCACATGCACTAGAACTAACGTGGCCTGCTAGGAGATGGGTAAAAGGGAGCAAGGGTTGTTGCACGAGTATATGGGACACGATGTGTCTCAAATATGAGGGGTTTTGACTCCTACCAGCTCCTGACGCTATCCCTGGCAGCTCTAATGACCAGGATCAGTAGTGCTATAATAGAGGGTGCCCATACTAGCGCAGGAGCTGCCACACTCGCCCGGACCGTCCCTTTCTGGGTCCGGTTCCGCAGCCCGCGAGAGCCGACAGCGGGGCCGTGCCGCGGGTGCCTACTGCCGAGTGCCACAAACACTGCGCCGTCCCGCCATCAGCTACAGGCTGTCTTGTGTGATGGTTGGGATGTCCAAACGCCACCATCTTGGCTCTTGCGACCTCAAACCCGCGAGCTGTATGGGTGGTCCTGACGTCGACAGACGCCCGATGACCACGGTGAAGCTGAGCCGGAACGCGTCGACAAGTCTCGTCTGAGCCCGTGGCGGTCGCCGGCTGAGTCGCCGTGCACGGCCCGGTACCTCAGGCGTCACCTCCGCAGCCTCAGGTCTCAAACTCCACCACCTCCGACGGACGCCGTCGGTGGCACGCTCGGCGGCGAGTTTGTGGCAGCTCCACAGCGAGCGCGGCATCGAGCCTATTCGGTCTGGTCGGTTCGGCGCACTCCCTGGGTGCCAGGGAGTGCGCCGAACGCGCGAGCGGTGCGTCCTGGCAGCCCGCGCTGGCTCCGGAGCTGCCACAAACTCGAGACACGCTTTTTTGGGACATTTTCGACGCTTTTGTCCCATTTACTCGTGCAACAACCCGCAAGTCCCCGCCCATGCGATGTTTGTTTTCGATATTTGACCTTTGCCGTTTGCGCGGAGACCTTTCGTGTGGTCGGCACCCTAAGCGGGGGACTCCCCGTGATGCGGGGGACTACGCACTAGCCGTCTCGGTTCTACAGTCCCTCGGGCCCCTGCTGCTCCTAGATCTCCGCAAAGTCCTGCTCCTTCCCTCGTACACCAATTTGGTTTGGCGCCGACGGACCGCCCAAACCACCACCCTCGCCCAGGGATCTACAATGCTGTCTCAGGTCCGACAGGTTCGGCACCGGGCACCGCCTCGGTATACAAAATGCGCCTGCGGGCGGAGCCTTACAGATCACAGTAGGTAGGTAGGTAGGAAGGTGAAGAACAGCCAGGCTCGGACTGGACACCAACGCGGTATGGGTGGACGCGGGACAGATGATGACGACACCTCACGCATGAGCGACACACACAGACACAAACAGGCTCACAAGACACACAGCCAGCTGGCTGCCACACACCCTGAGGTGGCGTACACATAACTCAGGGCCACGTCCTCCCTGTCGCCCCCCTAAGCACACACGGTGCCAAGAGTACAAACAAGGGCGCAACAACACAACAGGCGACAGGAAGTAACGTGTGAGACTAGAGCAGGCTTGCTCCACCTCTAGCAATCTCGCCGCCCGGCGAGGCACGGACGAGACCGTGTGTGGGGTCTAGTGAGGTGTCTATGGACGCTCTCCTCACAGGCTAGCTGCCTACTGCTAGCCCTACCTCGCACTCACGGGTGATGACAATTCATTGGGTGAGTGTTTGCGAGCAGAAGCGCGTGTGCTAATTCTAGGCCGCACGTCGTGGCACTATGACGGAGTTAGACGTGCGGCCGCAGCGCGCCCGCCGCAGGCTCGGCGATGCGCGCGTGTTAGCGAGAAAGTTGCGTGAGCCATGCCCGACTTTTCGAAGGCGAGCGAGGCCTCTGCCTGCGACGAGTGCCAGCCGCGCTGCGGAGCCACGCCCTTCGAGCCGCGTCCCGTCGGCACCGTCCCTGAGAGCTGAGTGTGTCTCGCCTTGGCGACACACACTCGACGAGGACAGTCCTGCTGACGAGAACGTGTCGCGCGCCGGCGACGGTTGCGGCGAGAGGGTAGAGATTCACGCCTCATGTAAAATTCACGCCTCAAAGCGCGGGAGAACGAATTCCGGCGTTTTTCATAATTCTCACCCTGGTCCTTGCTATACTACTCGAGTACTAGTACCAACTGCATGCCGCTTCTCTTCCAGAGCACAACTTTGGGCTCATCTCCAACACTGCCGGCCTACCAACAGCCACACGCCCCCTCGCTACCACATTGAAGCGGAAGCGAGACACTTCCCTGGGAGGAAAATAAATTTAGGCCCGCGGCGGGAACACTGCTCCTCTTGCCTCTGTTATTTTCTGTTATTCTTTTCTTTCCTACGCAAAAGGAAAGCTGCAATGCTGGCAGCTATAAAGACCGTGTGATGCGCCTTTGAGAGTCAAAGCAGCGAGTACTAAAAAGAAAAAACCCCGGTTCCAGAGCGGGAAGCGAGCACGAGCGCG
>NW_005194838.1:9626-14567 GCF_000372725.1 Emiliania huxleyi CCMP1516
GCCCCTTCCGCCCCAGCGCCGCCCCTCTCCCGTGCTCCGCACGCGCAGGTGGAGGACGACTGCGACCGCGACTTCTTCATGACGCCAGAGGAGGCCAAGGACTACGGAATTATCGACGAGGTGCTCGTCTCAAAGGTTCGCATCCCCAGCGTCGCGCGGCCCGAGTTGATGGTGGGTTGAGACGCCCTCTTGCCCGCGTCGAGCCGCATCTCGTACCTACAGCACGCACGCCGCGGCCGCCGGAGGGGAGCGCGCGGGTGCGACCGGCTAGTGCGGCTTGGGCGCCGGTCGCGCAGCGCCCGGCGCCCTGCGCCCCACGCGGTGTGGCGGTGGAAACGAGGAGGACCACGGAAATATGCCGTTTGCGGAGGCAGCAGAGGCGATGGGCCGTGGGTCGTCGCGCGGGCGTGCGCGCTTGTAAAAGAAATAAAAAAGAAAGTTCGAGGCCGCCTTCTGTGGTAGTACCCAGCGCTGGAGGCTCCTCTGACTGTCGTCGAGACTGTCGTTGCTGTCTCTCCCTTCTCGGCTGTCTGTGCTTGTGCGTCTTGGGTCCGGGGTTGTGTTTTTTATCCGCTAAAAAAGAAAGAAAACAGACAACGCAAGGGAGGGAGGGGAGGAGAGTGTTTTTGCGCCAGCTCATTTTTCTTTTTCGTTCGAGTGCGCAAGCTACTGGCCCCACCGTCTTTCCTACCGTCTTTGTCTGCTAATGCCGCGCGCCTCCAAGAGTCCCGCACGCTCGCGCTCGCCCGCGTCCGACAAGCCGCTCGCGATGCGGCGAACCCCGCGCAAGGCGGCGCCGCCGGCTCGCCTCGGCGACGGCGACAACTGGGGATCGAGCCCGGCATCGAAGTGGAGCGTGCTCTAGCATGGGGGCCACTGTTGAGTGGTGGCGCAGCTCGAGAGGTCTGATGGAAAGTGTTTTTTCATCCGGTAGGGCGCCGCCTCCGGAGCCGACGCCAACCAAGCCGGCCGAGCGCGGCAAGGCGCTCTTCGACGCCGAGGACAGCACGGCCAAGAACAAGAAGAAGGCCAAGGCGGGCGGCGTGCTGCAGTGGTATCGCTCGCGGCGCGAGGCGAAGCCGTGGGTGTACGGCTTGCTCGAGGGCGCAGCCTTCGCCGCTGCCGGTGAGCTGGTGGCCACTTGCATCATCAAGCAACAGTCGGCCGACCCGATGAGGTGAGGACGGAGGGGTGAGGACGGAGGGAGCACGACAGGGCGGGGAAGGGAGGGGAGGGATGAGGTGAGGACGGAGGGAGCACGACAGGGCGGGGAAGGGAGGGGAGGATCTCCCGGCGGATACGGCACGGCGTCGCGCTTCACCGCGCCTCCTCCCGCCGCCCGCAGGCTCCTCTTCTTCGCCGGCTGGGGCGCGGTGGTCGCGTTCTGCGTCGCGCCTTGGCTCAAGCTCCTCTCCTCCCTCACCCTGTCGCGCCCGTCACGGCTACTCGACTCCATGGGCAAGGCGGTGCTCAACCAGCTCACGATGACGCCGCTCCTCACCCTGGTCCGGCTCGCCCCCCTCCCCCGGAGCACCCTCCGACCACCGCAAAGTCCGCCGCCCCGCCGCCGCCCCGCCACGCCAGTGCCACATCACCGTGTGCCGCCGCCCCGCGACTCAGGTCTTCGTCGCTGCGTGGGAAGTCATGCTCAAGAAGACGCCGGTGCCGGAGCTGGCCACGCGCGGCGTCGGCCCGATCTCCGAGCCGTTTACCGACCGCTACAAGCGCACGGCGCGACTCCCGACCCCCTCGCCAGCCCCTTCCCTGGCCAGCAAGCGATCCTCTACCAGACATGCCGTCCTCTCACCGCGCCGAGGTGAGCGCAGGCGGTCTTTTGGCTGACGGCGGACTTTGTCAACCTGCTCCTTGTGCCAAACAACTACCGCTTCCTCGTCGCCCTTGCGATGGGCGCGCCGCCTCGCCGACCCATTGCCCCGTACCCACACGATCCGACGCCCACGACTGGCATGACCAGGCGCCATCTGGGCCGTCCTCTCCTCCCTCATGACGGCCTGAGACCTGGCGCGCCGCGGCCACAACCTCATTCGTTTCTCGTCGATTGCTAGCCTCGGCGTTGGGAGGGGTGAGCTCGCGCGCCCTTGCAAACTAGTCGAGGAGGGGTTGGGGGCCCCTTCCTCCGTGCGTCTCGGGACGCACGGCATGCGGCAGCCAGCAGCCAGCGGCGCGGCCCACGCACTAAGTGGCCCAGTACAGTCAAGAGAAACGTGTAGACAAAATTAAGAATGAGACTTTGAGAGTTCACATTGTCATTGAGATTTGAGTTTGAGACGAGTTTTTGTGGGGAGCTCCCATTTCGCATTTGTGGGGAGTGGCCCATTGGGGTGAGCAGATTTCTACATTCTAGGCAGATTTGTGACGCCATGACCAGGGTTCGTGATTTCACATGGAAACAGCGAATCGGTTTCACTTTCACTTTCCCTTCACATTTCATGTGAAACGAAATTTCACTTTTTCGAGCGAGTGTGAAGAGTCGTGTGAACGTGAATGATGACGGATGCTCCCACCGAGTTCCGACCACTCTGACACTCACTTGCACAGGTGTTGGCTCCCAAGCAGCAGCCAAGATGAAGGAGGCTGGAGATATTGGTCTCGCTGAGCTGAAATGTGTACACTAGACCTATATGAATCTCATGGCATGCTGTGGGCGAATACGGTGCTGATGGTGGGATGAACTCTCTCAGTGCAGTCGAGAGTCGACTCCGACGCATCGGGAGGGCGGCGGCGGCGGTGTAGGGGCGGCGGCGAGCTCCCGGTTGCAAATACTCGCCTCACAGTCCAAGATGGCGGCTCGCGCCCCCATCCGTGCACCGGCGTGCCACTCTAGTCCCGCCTGCCGCCCAGATACCGAGGGCGGGGCGCACTCTTCGACTTGGGCTATTATTTGCCACCGGGAGGGCGGCGGCGGCGGTGTAGGGGCGGCGGCGAGCTCCCGGTTGCAAATACTCGCCTCACAGTCCAAGATGGCGGCTCGCGCCCCCATCCGTGCACCGGCGTGCCACTCTAGCCCCGCCTGCCGCCCAGATACCGAGGGCGGGGCGCACTCTTCGACTTGGGCTATTATTTGCCACCGGGAGGGCGGCGGCGGCGGTGTAGGGGCGGCGGCGAGCTCCCGGTTGCAAATACTCGCCTCACAGTCCAAGATGGCGGCTCGCGCCCCCATCCGTGCACCAGTGTGCCACTCTAGTCCCGCCTGCCGCCCAGATACCGAGGGCGGGGCGCACTCTTCGACTTGGGCTATATTATTTGCCACCGGGAGGGCGGCGGCGGCGGTGTAGGGGCGGCGGCGAGCTCCCGGTTGCAAATACTCGCCTCACAGTCCAAGATGGCGGCTCGCGCCCCCATCCGTGCACCAGCGTGCCACTCTAGTCCCGCCTGCCGCCCAGATACCGAGGGCGGGGCGCACTCTTCGACTTGGGCTATTATTTGCCACCGGGGAAGCGAGCTCTGCACGTCCCTCTCTCTGTCTGTTGTGTACGGCAGGAAATAAGTGAATTTCGATCATTTATTTCCTTCCTTTGTTTCAACAACAACAAACAACTCTAACCGTCACACGTCTCTTGATTCATCATGAATGCATTAGCACGAATTACAGTTGTACCGACACCTTTTGGATCGTTTGGAGGATCCTTTACACACACACACACACACACACACACACACACACACACACACACACACACACACACACACACACACACACACACACACACACACACACACACACACACAGCTACTAAGTGCCTCGCCGCCCTCGCGGGGCCCGCGGGAATTTTTTTGCGCAGCCTGGGTTCGGACTTTTTGCGGCGTTGGTATGGTAGGCTCACGCAACCCACCTCGAGACCATACCCCCCCGCCTGCTGACAGACCCAGCCTCCCGGAGACCGGGGATGGGCGGTCAGGACCATACCCCCCCACCCTTTGGGTAAGGCTCCCGGCGTGAGCCGACCCCGCAAAAAGTTGGAACCCTGCGTCATGCAAGGCGTGGTGGGCGACCTTCATCAAGCACCGAGCCAAGCTCGTCCGCTGATCTACTAGATACACCCGGCAATGCGACCGCCACTAAGCAGCGTCGCCCACCCGCGTGTCCTCGTAGCGACGCTCGGCTTTGCCTTGCCCGCGCCGCTCGCATCACCGGCCGTCTCGCGCTGCTGCACTATTGCGCTCTGTGCCGCCACGCCACGCCGTCGCTCGCTAAGCTCCAAGCCCGGGGCGGTACCGCCTGGTGCGCTGCCGCCATCGCTCACGGCCGACGAGACGAACGTATACGCGGGAGAAATCACGGCGCGGGTGCTGAGCGAACGCGAAAAAAAGATCGTCGCCTACCGGCAGCAGTACAAGTGCGCCGGCTGCGGCTGCCTCCTCCCGCCTACACACCAAATCGACCACATCGTGCCGCTGGCGCTCGGTGGCACCAACGGTCTCACCAACCTGCAGGCGCTGTGCGTGCGCTGCCACGTGCGCAAGACGCGCGGCCAGCGGCACGATATGCTCTCCTCACGCACCGCGCGCGAGGCGGCCGAGGTAGAAGGCGCAGCGCTCCAAAATGCCGCAGCCGTCGCCGCCGCCTCGCCGCCGCCGCCGCCGCCGCCGCCCGCGACGCTCGCGCTTGATGCGCTCGAGCTCTCGTCGCTGCAGCTGCTGCGCGGCATGAACCAGCAGCAGCTCGCGGCGGTCGTGTGCGCTGACGGACCCTTACGCGTCGCCGCCGGCCCGGGCACGGGGAAGACGCGGGTGCTCACCGCTCGCATTGCGCACCTCGTGGAGGAGGCGCGCGTGCCGCCGCAGCGCGTGCTGGCGGTCACCTTCACCAACAAGGCGGCGCGCGAGCTGCGCGAGCGCATCACGAGGCTCATCGGCCCCTGCGAGGCCGACGCGATCACGATGGGCACCTTCCACTCGCTCTGCTTGGCGATACTGCGT
>NW_005194837.1:0-1162 GCF_000372725.1 Emiliania huxleyi CCMP1516
CCCTAGTCGGCCGCCATTGTCGCCGCTTCCGCCGCCGCCGCTTCCGCCGCCGCCGCTTCCGCCGCCGCCGCTTCCACCACCGCCGCTCCCGCCTCCGCCGCTCCCGCCTCCGCCTCCTCCGCCCCCGCCTCCGCCTCCGCCTCCGACTCCTCCGCCTCCGCCTCCGCCTGCCGATCCGGCCGCTCCAGAGACAGCCCCGCCGCCGCCGCTGGCCAAAGGGTGAGCGCGGCAAACGCCGCCGTCGCCGCCGCCGTCGCTCGCGACGCCGCGGCCGTGCGGCTCGGTCGCGGTGGACTCTCGGCCGCTGCCCTCGACGACGACGTGTCGGCACTCGTGCTGGGCAGCCTCGCGCAGCGGGACGACCTCGTACTTTGCCCGCGGGCGGCAGCGCTGGCTCCGGCAGATGAAGAAAAGGAGCAGGCCGACGAAGCCGCTGACTGCGAGGACCTCGGGACCTCGGCTCCGCAAGCCCATAGCGATGGCGGAGAGCGCCTCCGCTCGGGCGTCCAGCGACACCTGCCACTCGGGAGGTGCTGCCACTGCCAATGGCGGAGCTGCAGCGGCAGCGGCGTCCGCGTGCAGCGGGGCGTCCGTCGCCGGCGTCGCGGCGTCGGAGTCGTCCGCGATGGTGCGTCGGCCCCTTCGACCCATCAGTTTACGCTTGAGGTGGAGCCGTGCGAGTCAAAACTGTGGCAAAACTGTGGAGCGTCTTCGAGCGCTGTGGAAAAGAATTTTACAACGCCTCGCACGACACTGGAAAATGACATGACTGGGCGGCAAATGATCGCAGTGAGCGTCAGAAGACTTTGCTCGAGGAGAGCTCGATAGACTCGAGGGGCCAGGATATGCGGCAAGGAGGGCGAGGGCCCAACTTCAGAATCGTGCTTTTTCAGTGTACGTCTCTCTCTCAGTGTACGTACTTTTAGCTTACTGGGAGAAAAGAGAGAGGGGGTTGTGTTGTTGTGTTCTCTCTCTCTCTCTCTCAGTGTATGTAGCTCTTACGTACATTCCCGGAGGAGGACTGCTGACGGGGTTTGCGATGAGGAGCGATCCGAACGTGGTATTCGGGTGATCAGATCACTACCGCCGAAACGCAACAGCACTTTTTGGGTTGGGTTGGGTTGTTGGCCCGGGTTGGGGTGTTCCCCGTGAGGTTGGGTCG
>NW_005194836.1:0-1162 GCF_000372725.1 Emiliania huxleyi CCMP1516
TAATTGAAGAATAAGGTTTGACGACCCGCCCTACCTTCTGGAGGCGGCCGGCCGCACCCCCTCCATGGAGGGGTGAGGGGGGGGGGATTTGCTCTCCCCCCCCCCCCTTTTGCCCCCCCCCCCCCCCTCTGCCCCCACCCGCCCCCCTTTCTGTCGCCCGCCTCGTAGCGAGGAGGGCCTCCGCATGAATGTGCTTCCGAGTGGACACCAGGGGGGGAGGCGACCAAGCACTAACAATCGCATGAGTGATGGTGTCTGTGCACGAGCATTGCCGCTGCTGGAGCAGGGTTGATAGATCTAGAGATCGAGCGTGAGATGTCCCGATGAGATGAACGAAATAAGGACTCGTGTTGCATGTGTTGCTGTTGGGGCGTGCCGGGTTTCTCCCTAGAGGGGGAAAGTTTAACTACTAGAGCCGAGGCCGTATAGGCTATAACGTAGCCCGTACTCCGTACTCGCGTCGTGTTATGTTAAATGCGCTCTCTCTCTACTGTGTACTCTCTCTAGACCGGAAGACGCGGGAAGGGATGAAACGCGCTCATTCTTTTATCGGGGCCTGCGGGCCTCCCTCATGCGTCATGGCTCATGCGTCATGCCCAAGTAGCCGCGCTGCCAGACCGCTTTCCAACGCCACGGCCCACGGCGGTCGGCGCCCGGGCCCCCGCCGCGCGGTTTTCTTTTTCGATTTCGTTTTCGGCCCGTCCGAGAAAAAATCGCTTTTCCTATTTCCTTTTGGGGGTTATGTTCGTGCTGCAGGGGGGAGATCTACCACACACACGCTCTCCCGGAGCCGCACGGCGCTCCACACCGCCTCTAACTCTATCTCGTCCATCGCACGTGCCACTGACGTGCCACAGTCCGGTGTGCAACAACGGCTCTCTCTCGGCGCCTCGCGGGCAGGCGCAGAGGGCGGAGCTGCCGCCCTCACGCGGCGCGGCGAGGGGCGGCGCCGAGGCTGGAGAGCCGCAAAGGCAGCGGGGCAGCACCGGCGCTTCTCTCCCTCTCGCCCTGAGCGGGCAGGCCTCATAGGCACCGCGTCTCAGCCTATGCGGATGTCAGACGGCCCGGCGGGCGGCAAGAGCTGCTCGAGCCCAGCTGCGAGCTCCGCGTCGAGGGTGGGCGGGAAGTCGACCTGCGGGCCGCGAGGGCGAGGGGGCGGTCG
>NW_005194835.1:0-1162 GCF_000372725.1 Emiliania huxleyi CCMP1516
CCCGCCCAGAATGCCTCAGCGACAGCTCCTCGCCCGCGAGCTGCAGCTCCTGGCCGCGCAGCTGGAGCTCGGCGCCCTTGAGCGCGAGCTCCTCGCCGCGCGACTGCATCTCCTGCCCGCGCTGCTGCAGCTCGTCCGCGTCGGAGGGGCTCGGCTCTGCACCGTCGCCGGCCCAGCTGCTGGCCGCCTCAGGCGGCGCGCCGGCCGGCCAGAGGTACATCCGAAGCGCCTCCCATCGCTCCTCCCGATTGCTCATCGGACCGACGTGGACGGGCAGGATTTCCTTTTCTTTTTTCTCGTGTTTCTCGAGGGGATATCGTTGGGTAGCGAGGATTGGTGTAACCCGAGCCACGCAGGCGTGTTTTCTGGCGGCCGACCGTCAGTGCACGGAGTTGCCACTTCTCCGACTGCCCCGGCTAGTTCCCGAGGTCGCGCGGGGCCGCTGACCCCTGCGTCCCCCGGGACCTAGCGCGGGTGGGTTGGAGGGGGCTCGCCCCGTTCCTCCCCATCGGGCCGCGTGAGCGGCCTCGCCTCGTGGACGCGATCGCGAATATCCTTTTCTTTTTTAGTTGTTTTATTTAAATTCTTTTTTAGTGAGCCGGTGTTTCATAGACGCCGTCGACTCACGAGTACGGGCTGGGCGCGTGCCGCGACGCGTCAAGGTCCTCGCCCTCGCACTGCCCGTAGTCCTGGCCGCGCAGCATGGTGCGGCGCAGCGCGTCAAAGTGCCGTCGCGCGTAGAGCGGCCGCTCGTCGCGCATCGCCACGGCCGTCGCCGCGCAGACGGCCGGGTCGATCGGGCGGAGCGGCCGGCCCGTCGACATGGCGATCGTGACGAGCTTAGCCGCTTGCTCGAGGTAGTAGAGCGAGTCGAAGGCCTCCGCCGCCGTCTCGCCCGTGACGATCACGCCGTGGTTGGCCATCATCAGGCAGCGCGCCGAGCCGAAGGCGTCGACGATGCGCGAGGCCTCGTCGCCGTCGTGCACCAGGCCGTGGTACCGGTCGTACGAGGCGACCTCGCCAAAGAACTTGAGGCAGTTCTGGTGGACCATTGGCAGCTGGTTGTCGGTCAGTACTGTCAGCGCGGTCGCGTGCGGCATGTGCGTGTGGAAGACGCAGCGCGCCGCCTCTCCCTGCGCCTGGTGCACCGCGCGATGGATGT
>NW_005194834.1:0-1162 GCF_000372725.1 Emiliania huxleyi CCMP1516
AGCGCGATTTTGTTGTAGAGTTTGTTGTAGAGGCTCTACAGCCAAACCGCCGGGAAGGCAGTGACTCAAAGAGGTCGAGCCGCGCTAATGGGGTGTCTCCGAGCTTAGTGAAGCTCTGATGGACAGCCCTGACTATCCCTGACACACAGAGAGTCCCTCTGACGGCACACAACACCCTATAACTGCGTCATGACCAGCCTGCCATGTGTCGCCGGTGCCGCATTCGTCGCTGTGCTTCTTTAGCAGGCGGTGGACTGTCGGCTGCGAGGACGGTCGCATTTGCGCGAGGCGAGGCGAGCATTCAGACGCGTTGCATGCGCCATGACTCGCGCCAGCGCGTGCGGGAGCTCCTGGCTGAGCGTTGAGTCCAGGCGAGTTGCGCTGGCCACTATCGCTACGCCGAGCCGAGCTGACGCGCCGAGGCGCCGGCCAGTCGCAGCCGTGAGGCATGCCATAGCAGCAGAGGCACCTGCCACCCATTGGGCGGGCAGACAGAAGGCCAGGGCAGCACTGGCAAGTGCAACGCGCCTCATGTCGGAGAGCGACCGTGCCTCGTTCGCCGCTTATGATGTAGAGTTTGTTGTAGAGATTTCACGTTGTAGAGCGCCTCTACATCGCTCTACAACGCAGGCGCCTCGTCACGCGGCGGATGTAGAGCTCTACAGCTCTACAGCGCTCTCCAGCACTCTACATCTCTACAGCTCTACAGCGCTCTACACTCTACATCCTCTACACCCTCCCTCAGGCACATTGCGGGTGCAGCAGCTTTCCTCTTAGGTTGTTGTCAGTATCCCGTGACGAAAAACGAACACACGCTAAGCGTGAGGACACGAGTTCGAATTCGTAGCATCTGAGCAAAATTGAGCCCGCTCAGGTGTGAACAAAAAGATTAAGGGTCGACCAGGTTTCGAACTGGGGACCTGCCGCTGGGATTGAAAAGGAGGTTTGTGTTCGGGAAACCTATGTAGCAAAAAGAAAGAAAGAAAGAAAACAGACAACCCAAGGGAGGGATGGGAGAACGGCACGCCGCCACCACACAGGGATTTTAAGGAGAGGAGTGTGATGCGCTAGCCGTCGCCCACCCTGGGGAGTCTGCCTCTTCGTATCTCTTCTCGCAGTCTCTCGCCGCTTCTCGCTGCAACCTTCATGCCACCTCGCGGCA
>NW_005194833.1:0-1162 GCF_000372725.1 Emiliania huxleyi CCMP1516
TCGAGACGGAGCTCGACGTCTCCCTCTCGCCGCTCCTCACGCCCTCCCTCCGCCGCCGCCCCGCCTCCCGCCTCAGCCCCGCCTCCGCCGGCCGCCTCTCCCTCAGCGGCGCCTCGGCCGGCTTTGGCACGGCCGGCGCCGCGCGCAGCCCGCTCGGCGTTAGCAGCCCGCTCGCAGCGGGACGGCGCTCCACCGCCTCGCCGCGCGCGAGCCCTCGCGTGGCCGCCCTGTCGCAAGTGCGCCTCACCATGGCTCGCTGAGACAGGGCCGGCGCCCTCGCGAGGATAGAGGGCCCGCCCTCGCTCCGGCGCAGAGCGCGCCCTAGTCCTTGCCTGGTGAGCTACCCGGGAACTCTGTTCGTCCCCGCTCGCTAACTCGTAGAGAGCACAGCCGGGGACGAGTCCCGTCTGAAGTCTGGACGGGAGTGTCAGTCGCTTTTTGTCTGTGGGGGCTCCGGCGTATGCGCACTGCGCGCTGCTGCCGCTCTACAATCGCAATCGGGAAACCGTCGGTGTTGAGTCGCTTGAGAGCCGTGTTCTGTGAGAGATCTTCGCATGTTTAACGGACCGTAGACCTTGTAAGCGCAAGCGCCACCTTAGTCAAGGGCATAGAGACGCCCCTCCCGCGAGATCACGCGAATTTCTCAGCCGGCTTCGTCGTGCTCGACCGTCGCGACGGGCTTCGTCGGCTAGCAGGAAGGTGGAAGCAGAAGAGAGCTGGGAAGTAATCGGGAGAATGCGAGGAGAGGGGTCACTCACAGTTCATCATCTTGCAGAGGAAGGGGATCCTGACAAGAGTGGGCAATAGGGAAGGTTAGGTACGGTGGTAGTTAATAAATAAATAGAGCAGACATCTCCAGGAGAGATGGGCGACGCACGAACACAGAGGGACAGTGCGCACCCCGCCCCGCTCGCAGGGCGTGCAGCACACAGCAACACAAGACATATCTACGCTGTGCGCCTCCTCGGGATTTCTGGGGAGGTAGAAGTGTGTGTGTGTGTGTGTGTGTGTGTGTGTGTGTGTGTGTGTGTGTGTGTGTGTGTGTGTGTGTGTGTGTGTGTGTGTGTGTGTGTGTGTGTGTGTGTGTGTGTGTGTGTGTGTGTGTGTGTGTGTGTGTGTGTGTGTGTGTGTGTGTGTGTGCTCGCTCGAACGCGCGCGCGCG
>NW_005194832.1:0-2579 GCF_000372725.1 Emiliania huxleyi CCMP1516
AGAGGGCCCTTTTTGTTTTGAAGAATCTGATACCCCGAAAAAAGTGGGCGAGAGCTCAAACACGTGCCGGGTCTCCCCAAACCGCCGGCTACGCGCACAGACACAGTGCGCGGCAGCGCCGACACGTCAACCCGCGTGTACGTCAGCGACGGGTCCCGCACGCCGCACGAGGCGCATGCGTGCAGCGGCAGCGCGTGCGCCATGCGCTCGTCGCTCCACTCGCCCAGCAGCCGCCGCTTCGTCTCGTCGGAGACGTGCACGCAGCGCTGCAGCAGCGCCGCCGTCTCGTCCTCGGGCCGCTCCAGGTCCATGACGACGTTCGTCGAGGTGTGGAAGCGCGTCTCCAGGTCGATGGCCGCCTGCTCGGCCGCGGCGAGCTTGCCCTGGTCGACGCACATGCCGCACACCGCGTGCGCCGGGCAGCCGCACTGGCCGCGTTGTGGGCGCACGGTCTTGGCGACCGCCGGCGCTGCGCGCCGGTCGTGCTGCTCACGCTGCCGGCGGCGCTGGTCGCGCGCCTGCCGATCGCGCGTGTTCGCGGCGGCTGCATCTCTTGCTCGTTTCGCTCGCACCCGAGCGGCTGTCGCCAGGCGCTTCAGGTCGGCGGTGCTGCGCGCGCGGCCGTCGGCCAGGCACAGCCACATGTCCTCCTCCTTAGCAGGCTCGCACGGCTTGCCGTCGAACTGCGGCTGGCGCCCGCGACGATGCTTCGCCCAGGCCGGGCACGATGGTGCCGCGACGAGCGGCGTCGAGGCGACGGCCATCGATGGGTCCAGAAGACTTGGAAATCGAGCACAATTGCGTTACATGGGCATGGCCGGGGTTTCTGCACCGAACGATCTTACTTTCGGTCTATCGAAAGTGTTGATCGATAAAAAAAACGTCGGCGGGAGCCGCTTGCTTGGGCTCCAGCGGCCACTGGGGCTGACTCTCCGGCTGACCGTTGCAAGGGCGGACCCTCCACCCGTGGACGCTGCGCTCACACACATGGCTCGCAAGCGATCCGCATCGCCAGCCAAGCCGAAGAAGGCGAAGGCGGCAAAGCCCGCCGCGAAGTCGGCAAAGGACATCTATCTCACCCTCCTCCAGCAGATCCCTGCCGCGCAGCGCGAGGTGCTGCAGCAAGCGCTCGGGAAAGGCGCCTCGCTGGGCATGGACGATGTGTTCGCGGCGCTGGGCGTTCTCCGGGTGGCTGGCGCCGTGTGGGCGCTCCTCGGCCCGCCGGCTCCTTTCCACGAGCTCAAGATCTTCAACACGGTCCTCGGGCTCGACTTGGAGGACGTGGAGCTGCAGCACGCGCTCGGGCGGGGCGGCCTCCTCTCCGAGGCGTGGGAGGGCCTCGCGCCCGCGAAGCGGCGGCGCTGCCTCGCCTTTGTGTCGGGGATGTACGCCTTCATCAACGAGGCGCAGCTCTCTCTCATCCTGTACGGAGAGCTGGGCGAGGCGACGCACGGCGGGCGGGCGCGGGTCGCCCTGCTGCAAGGCGACCTGGCGCAGGCCGCGGCGCTGCTCGAGGAGATGAACGGCACGGCGGGCCACAACTTGACGCCGGCGCACCTGCAGCTCTGGTCGGTGGTCACCGTCAAGTATCGGGGTCTGCAGCCGGGATGGTGCTCGGCTGTCTGCTGGGGATGGTGCCGCTGCTCTTCCCGGAGGAGCACCGGCTGTGGGCGTCGCGATGCACTCTCGAGCACAAAGAAAATAACAATAAGCATCGACACACACGCTGCTCGCTGGTCGCTGGCACTGACAAAGTGTGAAGTGAGGTGAAGTGACACTTGCCAAGGCCCAAGCAAGAGCCCCCCCACTTTTTCCCCCGGAGAAGACCTAAGTAAGGAAGAGTCAAGAGAAGTCAGTGTCAGAGAGAGAGAGATTTTTATTAACCAACAAGAAATCACGACTCTCACAGTGATTTGGGCTCGGCAGCTTGTTAGCCCTCAGCCGAAGCTGGGGCCGGTCCCGTAGCCGAGAGAGCCCGCGCCGATGAGTTCGACGCGGTCGGGGGGCCTGCGGAGAGGCCAGCGAGTGTCAGAAGATCTAACTCTAAGCACTAAGGATGGAATTCTTGATAAGTTGGGGATAAGTCCGGCGGATTTGGCTCTCTTTTTCTCCTCTGGCAGTGTGCTTTCAAAAAGACAAAAAGAGGTACACCCCTCCTGTCATGTTGTTTGGTGAGTGTGTGCTGCGGGGCCGTTAACGTGCGATAAAGGGAGCGCTTGTCGCGCTCATGTCACGCTCAGGAGACGGATTCCGGAATGGATCTTCCTTGAACATGAGCGTGACATGAGCGGATTTGAGACGCTTGTCATGCTGACCCGAGGAGGGTACCGGAACTTGGATTTGTACCTGGCCGAGGGCTCACAACTCGTGGTAGCGCGCCGCACGCACAGGCCAACTCTCTGTGCTGTCCCTCTCCCATATGGGGAAGGCCGCCGCTGCGCCCGCGCCCGACCGCAACCTGCGGAAGCGCGAGCCGATCAAGTACAAGAGCTACGACGACGCAGTTGAGGACGAGGAGGACGACGCAAAGGCGGTGTCCAAGCGGCGCAAGTCGGCCGCGTCGGATGGCGATGGGCGGG
>NW_005194832.1:5119-8748 GCF_000372725.1 Emiliania huxleyi CCMP1516
GGAGGAGGCGTGCTGGGAGGAGGCGTGCTGGGAGGAGGCGTGCTGGGAGGAGGCGTGCTGGGAGGAGGCGTGCTGGGAGGAGGCGTGCTGGGAGGAGGCGTGCTGGGAGGAGGGGAGAGAGGAGGGGAGAGAGGAGGGGAGAGGCTGTGGGGCGAGGCGGGAGAGGGGAGAAGAGGAGAGGCGGGAGGCGGCGGTGAGGCGGGGCCGGAGAGGGCGCGGGAGGCGGCGCGGCGTCGAACCGAGACGCAGCCGCCTCCGCAGCCGGTCGATGCCGCGGCGCCAGAGGTGTGTGTGCTTGCGGGGAGTGGCGCGGGGAGGGCGCCTGGGGCGTCAGCCGGGCGCGGTGCCAGATGTTCTCGATAAAGTCGAGGACGGTGGAGACGCTGGGGACGGGGTACGAGGGCGGCGGCTTCGTCGGAGGCGGCAGCTTGCGGAGCATGTACATCGTCGGCATCGGCAGCGACTGCGGCAGCAGCGGCGGCCGCACCACCCGATAGCGGTCCTCTGCTGGCACCTCTGTGTGGGTGTCTTCGCAGAAGAGCGGGTGCGTGATGTTCTGCGGGCCGTCGTTGTCGCGGATCCGCCGGTAGAGCACGCTCGATACCGATCGCAGCAACGCCAGGTAGTCTGGCTCCACGCAGGTCGACTCCGTCTCCAGCTCCGGCGGCCGTCTCGCTCGCTGCGGGTGCCGCTGGTCCTTCGCTCCGACGTCTACAGGCGCTGCCGCCGGCTTCGCCGCCTCCATCCATGGCGGGAAAAGGGTGCTGCCGGGGCCTGCGTCGGGGGCTGGCGTCCGCGGCGGCATCGAGCAGCACTCGGGGCCGCGAGCTATCACAGTCGGGCCGGGTTTCTCTTTTTTCGACTTCTTTTTTTTCGACTTCTTTTCTTTCGGTGTCCTTTTGAGCTTGTTGTGTGTCTGTGTGACGCTCGCGCGTGTCCCCGCGTCCACCCATACCGCGTTGGTGTCCAGTCCGAGCCTGACTGTTCTTCACCTTCCTTCAGCCTTCCTTTGAGCACTTGAGCACTGGATAGGGTCGATTCCGCATGGATGGTACGGGACCCCTCGATCGTCTCGCCCTCCCTCGCTGGTGTGTTCATTGAGGGGGGTCGTAACAACCGAGAGGACCCGAGGAGAGTTCGCACAAAGTAGAAGAGCAACGTCGCTCGTCGCCGCGGACGCGCAGCTACTCGCTTGTGTGGGTAAACGAAAAAAGTAGATTTGAATCCGTCCACGTACGGCTTAGTGTGTTAGTGAGTGGTTGGGGTGGCCTCAGGCATCCCCAAGGGAGCCTCTGCGGTGCCACATAAGCAGCTTGGTGATTGTCGAGACTTTGAAGGATTCGTTTGAAGAAAACGCAGACCCCCTATCCGGCTTGGAGCCGGAACCCTGTCGCCCGCATAATCGATGTCGATACACATATGCCGGTCATCGTGAAGGGCTGCCGCGTCGAGATCACGGGACTCACGGGCCGTGTCGAGCTCAACGGCAAGCTTGGCACCGTGGCCGAGTTTCGCGCCGGCCTTCCGAGCGCTGACCTCATCGAGGACACCGGTCGATGGATTGTGCGTTGCGATGGAAGCGGGAGGTCAATTCTCGTCAAGACTGTCAACCTGAACGTCATCGGCGGTCCTTGCGCGAGCGACGTGCAGCCCGAGCCTCCCGCCCGTCCTGCGCTCATGACGATCTACATGTCCAAGTTGCGTGACGACGTGTACTTCTCCGAGCTGCTGCTGAAGGCCAAGGCGATCGCCAAGGACGGCACAGCGATCCAGTTCGCACTTCACGCTGACCACCTCGGCGACAAATACTCGGGCCTCCCAATTTGCCCACCAGCCTTCTCCACATTTGCCGAGGTCAAGAATGGGCTTGAGAAGATGCGGGAGATGATGTCTCCACGCGTCCAGCGCAACCAGGCCCTCCAACGCGACATCTATGAGCGAGGAGGGGACCTCCCGGAAGACATCGCGCGTCTTCACCAAAATGCCGACGCTGCTTGGGAGATGTACAACAACCGCAAGTAGAGGCTAAGAGGCGAGACTCAGGCTCGGGATGGGTGGCCCAAAGGCGAGGCGTCGTGTGTTTACGTGCGTGCGCGCGCCCGTTGGAGAGGGGGTCGTTGCAATTTTTTGGCGGCGCCAGGCACGTGCGCACGTCCTCCGGCGAGCGAGCTCGTGCCGCCTCGCGTTTTGCGCGAACGCGCAAGTGTGGACGCGTGCCCAGCTGCGCGCGGGCGGGCGGGCCCCGCCCCCGGCTTCGTCGCGGTGTGGTGCAAATAAATAAATAAAACGGACACCTCTACTAGGAGATGGGTAAAAAGGAACAGGTCCCCGCCCTTGCGATCTTTGTGCAGGGTTCTTTGTGGGTGTGGTCGGCGGCTAGCCGGGGTCGTCCTCCCGATGGGGGACTAGCACTAGCCGTCTTCCACATGGTCCCTCGGGTCCCTGCTGCTCCTAATCTCTTCGTACATCCTCCTGCTGATCTCCGCAACGTCCTGCTCCCTCCCTCGTCTCGCCCTGCGCGACTGCTCCGCCTCACCGTCGTCCGCCCTGCGTCGTCTGGTGACGGGTCCTCCATAGTCGGTTGAGGTCGCCGCCCTCCTCGTGCCTCTTCCCAACGTTCCCTCGGCGGTCGATGCCGTCTGGTCCGCCTCCGCCGTCCCCGGGTCTGCCCTGCCCTCGTCTGCACTAGCTTCTGTTTCGTCATCACTGGCGCCTCTCCTCTTCTTTCTCCTCTTCTTGTATGCTTTGTACATCGCGTCGATTCCTTTTCGCGTGAGCACCATCCTGAAGCTCGCCCAGCAGCGGAACCGCTCCCGAAGTCGAAGGAGCATCATCAGTCTCACCCACTTCGCTCTCTGCCCACCGTCTCCGCTCCCTCCCGCTTGAGCCGCCGTCGTGGCCCTCGTTCGTCCCACTGGCTGTTGGCCTGTCTGCACGTTGCCTCCGTTATCCCTCCTCCTCCGCGACTCCCTCAAGGCCGGGCGGGCCTCCTTCCACCCAGCGAAGAGCTTCCTCAGCCACTCGATGTGTTCCTCTCTCTTCATTATGCGCGCCGTTGCTTCATCATTGAGCTGTATCCACCTCTGCACCGCTCCCGTCGCCGCCTCGGCCACGACTTGCAAGTTCCGGTGTGGTGCAACATGCGCGCGCAATTTCTTTTTCTAACAGTCATCGCGGTCCTAGCTTTCGGCCGAAAAAACACGATAGTCGATACTCTCGCGTCTCGGTGGGAGCGGCGTCAGCGTATGACATGATGGTGGCGTACGCGGGGAGACACGCACCGTCCACCGACGGCGACGCGACGTATGTCTCGTTTGTGTGTCCGCGAGAAGGAGAACATGGGACTAGTGCGGTGGGTGCAGGGTGCGGGCGGGGGCTCAGGGCCCCAACTGACAGCGCGTCCCTTCGGCCACCGAAAGTACACACCCATTCCCTCTGCCGAAACCGCAGCCGAAGCAGAAGGAAACCACGCCCCGCCGCCGCAGCAACAGCAGCAGGGACAAGCGCGGGCGAAGGCAGGCGAAGGCCGCCGAGGAGGCGGGTCAGGTGAGCTGCACGGAGCCGTCAAGGACCTGACCACATTGCGAGCACCGATCACTGGCTACGAGTGAGCGTGAGAGCGGCGGCGC
>NW_005194832.1:9503-13183 GCF_000372725.1 Emiliania huxleyi CCMP1516
GGGGGGGGGGGGGGGGTGATAAACAAAGTGTATGTGGCCCTGAGGGAGGGCTGGGCGGGGGGCAGGGAGGGAGGGGAAGTTGGGGAGGCAGAGGAGAGGAGGGAGGCAGAGGAGAGGAGGGGAGAGGAGAGGAGGGAGGCAGAAGAGAGGAGAGGAGGGAGGAGAGGAGAGGAGAGGAGAGAAGAGGAGAGGAGAGGAGGGAGGCAGAGGAGAGCAAGGAGGCAGGCAGGGAGAGCGGAGGGAGACGGAGGGAGACTGGTTCGCCTCGGCGTCGATGTGGTCCTGGTAGAGGGCGAGGTACTTTCCGAGAAAGTTCTGCTCGGGGCGCGAGAGCAGCGGCCGCGCCTCCGCGTCCGCCTCCCCCTGCCGCCGCGCGATGAAGATGGCCATCTTCGTGAGTTTCTCGAGACGCGTGCGGAGGTACGAGCGGAGCTGGTAGTTTGTCCTCTCGTTGTCCATCTCGTAGAGCGAGCGGAGGAGCGAGTCGCGCTCGTCCAGCTCCTCCACCCGCGCCTCCTGCTCCGCCACCTGCTCCTTGACGCGGAGCACTAGCTCGTGCTCGTGCGGCAGCAGCTCGGGCGCGCGCAGCTCGTTGATCCACGCCGCCTGCAGCAGCTCGATGTCGGTCAGCGCCACGTCGTCGGAGGAGCTCGGCTCGGCCATGACTCGGCAGAAAGAGAGAGGGAGAGCGGGAGGCGGCCGGTGCGGGTGCGACGCTTGCTCGGCAACCGCCGCCCGCGATTTAGGAAAGAAGAAAACTAGCTCGCTAACGGTGTGGGGGCGCGGAGGGCTTGTTGGCGAGCCAAAATGCTGTTTTCCGTTAGGCGGTGCGGGTGTGCGACGCCCGCGATTTCTAGGAAAGAAGAAAAACTCGCCCGCAACCAAGCTCAAGATGGGTGCGCACTGGCATGGGCCACCACCTTCCTCACACCGTTGACTTCTCACTGCGCCGGCGCCCACGCCTCGATCTTCTTGGGCAGCAGCTGGTTGGACAGGTCCTCCCCGTGGGCCAAGCAGCCGTGATCGCCCTTGCCCCAGGCAAACACACCGCCGTCGGCGGTGTTGGCGAGGCTGTGCGCGTATCCAGCCGACACAGCGGCGACGCGCTGGCCAGCAAAGGCCTCGATCTTCTTTGGCAGCAGCTGGTCCTGCTGGTCGCCGTGGCCCAGCTGGCCCCCATCTCCCCCGCCCCAGCTCCAGACGGCGCCGTCGGCGGTGATGGCGAGGCTGTGGAAATCTCCAGCCGACACGGCAACGATCCGCTGGCCAGCGAAGGCATCGATCTTCTTCGGCAGCAGCTGGGTCTGCTCGTCGCCGTGGCCCAGCTTGCCAAGGCGTCCATCGCCCCAGCTCCAGACGGCGCCACCGGCGGTGAGAGCGAGGTTGTGGTCGTATCCAGCCGAGACAGCGACGACACGCTGGCCAGCAAAGGCCTCGACCTTCTTGGGCAGCAGCTGGCGCTGCTGGTCGCCGTGGCCCAGCTTGCCCCCACCTCCTTCACCCCAGCTCCAGACAGCGCCGTCGGCGGTGAGGGCGAGGCTATGGCTCAATCCGGCCATAACAGCGGCGACGCGCTGCCCCGCCAAAGCCTCGACTTTCTTCGGCAGCAGCTGGTCCGACCGGTCCTCTCCGTGGCCTAGGTAAGCGCCTGTGCCCTTGCCCCAGCTCCAGACAGCGCCGTCGGCGGTGACGGCGATGCTGTGCGTGAGCCCAGCCGACACAGCGACGACGCGCTGACCCGCAAAGGCCTCTATCTTCTTCGGCTGCCGCTGGATCTGCTCGTCACCGTGGCCCAGCTGGCCCTCGGCCCCGCGGCCCCAGCTCCAGACGTTGCCATCGGCGGCGAGGGCGAGGCTGTGGAAATCTCCAGCCGACACGCTCACGGCGCGCTCGCCGCCCAGCGTCGACGGGAGGCGGGTCGGCGTCGTCAGCCGCGTCACGCCCTCGCCGTGGCCGAGCAGCCCTGGCGACCAGTCCTCGCTGCCGCACGACGAGAGCCGCCCCTCGCCGTCGATGAAGAGGCTGTGCTGAGCGCCTGCCGCCGCCCTCGCCGGCGGGTTGTGCTCGCACAGCAGCGCCGAAAAGCACAGCCACCGCACAGCGCAGACCTCGCCCTCTGGCTGCGCCGGCAGCTCGAAGCCGCGCTCTTGCGCCCACAAGCGGATGGCCTCCTTCGCAAGCGAGGAGAAGAAGAGGAGCGAGACGGCCGCGACGCGAGCGATGTCGGCGGGGTCGCAGCGAGAGAGGACGCGCACGAGGAGGTCCGTGGGGAGGTCGAGGAGGGGGCAGTGCGCGGCGGCGGCGGCGGCGGCGGCGAGGCGGCGCGAGCGGCGCCGTGCTGCAGTCATCGCGAGAAAAAGAAAAAATGATGCCGGTTGGTGAGCTTTTTAGTGCTCCAAGTGCTAAAGCAAACTCTGGTGCAGTAGAGGCACACGCACGACGAGGGGCACTCCTGAGGTCCTGCACGGGGGGGGGGCGGACTAAATAAAAAATCAGACAGGTGGCGTTTATTTTTGCTTGGGCGGCACTCATGCCGGGGTAGGTAGGGTAGGTCTGGGCCCTCCCGTCGGGTTTTTCCCTCTCTTCAAGCTGAAATTTTCACAGCAGAAAAAGAAATTTTCCGCGGAAATCACGATGTCAACACTCCCCAAATGGGTGATCTGATGCTTGTAGGGCTTGAGAGTGGCCTCCCATGTCACAAGAAGGACTGTGGATGCAGGAGAGTACCACCAACCATCACTCTAGTTGGTATAGTACCCCACCTTCACCCATCGAGTGATTTCTTTTTTAGTTTCCCATAAGTAGGGTAGGTAGGTAGGTAGGTAGGTAGGGGCACCGCAGGGGCCGGCCAGGGTTTTTGCAGAATTTCAGCATGAGTGCCGCCCAAGCAAAAATAAACGCCACCTGAATCAGAAGAAAAACGAGAAGCACACCTACCCCGCTGCCCGCATTCATTCACTGTGATTTTGATTACATGTATTGTGTGTCTTCTTATCATTTTTGCCCAACATGCAACAACATACCTGCAAACCTCTTCACGGGTCGGCAGCAAGAGCAACGCTGCCCTGCTGCCCCGGCAAAGTGCGCGCGCGCCTGTGGATGTCCGCCTGCTTGGCGGCATACGCCGCGTCGATGCGCGCGGACGCGCCGTAGAAGATGGCGCCGATGGCGCGTCGCGGCCGCTGCTCAGAGAGATTCGCGTCGGCGCGGTGCACCATCGTCGCCGTGTGGAGCAGCAGGTCGCCCGGCGCCGCGGGCAGCGCAAACTCGTTCTGGGCGTCGGCGGCGTCCGCGGCAGCGTCCAGCGTCTGCGAGAAGCCGATCACGCCGCTATAGTGGTGCGCTCGCACGCCGCCGGCGGCCGAGCCGCGCACGTAGCGCAGGCAGCCGTTGTCCTCGTCCGCGGGGTCGAGCGCAAGCCACGCCGTCACCGCCTGCTCGGGCGGCTGGATCATGGGAGATATGGGGAGATATGGGGAGAGATGATCTCGCCTGCTCGGGCGGCTGGATCATGAAGTAGAAGCCGTCCTGGTGCGGCGGCGTCGGCTGCGACGAGCCGCCGGCCGCGTACGCACGCCTCGGAGGCTTGTTGAAGTACTGGACGTTCTTCAAGACGACCGGCTCGCCGAGCGCTGCCTCGGCGAGCGGCGCGACCTGGCGACGGCGGAGGCGGCAGCGGC
>NW_005194832.1:13612-16948 GCF_000372725.1 Emiliania huxleyi CCMP1516
TGCCGCGGGGGGGCTGCGACGGTGGAGGCGGTGCGAGGGGCTGCGATGGTGGTGGTTGCGATGGTGCTGGCCTGCTCGGCGACGCGCGCGAAGAATGCGTCGTGCGTGTGCAGCTGCTGCAGCTGCTTGAGCGTGCTCGGCCTAGGGAGTGTCTAGGGCGTGTCTAGGACGTGTCTAGGAAGTGTCTGCAGCTGCTTGAGCGTGCTATGCCGCGCGTCGTCGTCGTGCATCACGTGCTCGCGCGGCACCGCGCCCGACGCGACGAGGCGGGGGATCGCAGCCACCACCCGCTCAGCCTCCGCTCGCGCCTCTGCTGTCGCACTCGGCGAGAGGAAACCGCGTATGGCCACGGCGCCCTCGGACTGGATGGCGGCCCGGAGCGCCTCGGGCGCACAGCTGGGCGCGAGACAGCACGCCGGCGGCAGCGCCGCCGCCGCCGCACAGCCGCCTGGGGTGGCCAGGGGTCGACTCGCGGCGGCTTCGCCCGGCGGCGTTTGGTCGCCTCCGGCTGTGAGCGCGACGGGCTCGGCGGCCGTGCGTCGCTCTCGCGCCGCGCGCGCGGCGGTCACGGCGGCGAGACCCGCGAGGATGACGCCTCCGCCGGCGAGGTCGGCGGCGGTGGGCGGCTGGTGGAGGAAGACGAAGGCGAAGACGGCGGTGAAGGTCGACTGCAGAGGGAAGAAGGCGGTGACGAGCGTCGGGCCCGCGCGCTTGTTCGCGTACGCCTGCGCCGCGTAAGTTGAAGGCGGACGTGAGCAGGAAGTGTCTCGGAAGTGTCTCGGAAGTGTCTAGGATGTGCCTGCGCCGCGTAGTTGAAGGCGGACGTGAGCAGCACGGCATACGCGAGGGCGAGCCAGCCGAGGCGCGGGAGGGCAAACGACGCCCGTGACAGCCGCGCAAACGGCAGCACCGGACCAGTGAATGCCGCGCCAGCCGCATAGCCCCAAGAGGCGACGGCCAGCGAAGGGTAGCGGCCGCCGTCGAGGCTGAGCACGCGCTTCTGCAGCAGCTGGTAGAGCGCGCCGGCGAGGCACTGCGTGCCGAGTAGGCAGTTCCCAATGAGCAGGCTGTGCTGCTGCGGCGGGTGGCCAACCCTGTTCTCTCCCGGCGCTGCGGAGCCGTACGCCAGCGCAAGCGCGGCGCCGACGGCCGCGAGGACGATACCCAGGATCGAGAGCTGGCCGTGCCATTGGCTCACGTGCAGAGGCTCCAAACCAGTGAGCGCGCCGATGAGCACTGTGAGCACTGGCTGCGACGGCTGCAGCACCATCGCGTTCAGCGGCGTGGTGTACTTGAGGGCGATCACGAGAAACATCTGCCCAATAGTCACACCGAGAAGGCCGAGGAGTGCAAAATAGCAGAAATGGGCGCGGCGAGGGACAGCGAAGCGAGGCCCGCCGAGCCGAGCGGCGCAGAGAAGGATCACCGTCGCGCCAACGTCGCGTAGGAACGAGAAGACAATGGGATCGACGCTCTTGTCCAAGGCCGCCTTGGCCACGACGGAGTTGCCCGCAAAGGTGATTTGGACAATCACGAGCAGCAGGACGACGTGCCCGAGCGGGGTGTGTCCCCTCTGCTGGCGCTCAAGCAGCGGCGTGTCCGTGCCCATCTCAAAGTGTCGTTCGTCGGCGTTGAGGCCGCTCTTCTCTTCCTTTCTCTCCTCTCCCGTGGTGGGGGCGCGAGGAGGGCGAGGGCAATCAGCGCGCTGGCTGGCGAAGTAGAGTGCCGATGGTGGAGCTTGGCGCGGCGGCGGGTTTGTGGGCGGCGGGCCCCCCCGCCCGGGGGGGGGGGGGGGGGATCTTCATCTCTCGAGAGAAGGCTAAGGCTTTCTTTGGCGCGCAACATGCAAACTCCGCCGGGAATCCCCGGCGCTGGTGAACGCCGTGTGATGTTGTCGAAGAGAGGAGCGCTAGTATACCCGCGGCGGCATACCCCTGGCCCTTCCCAGTTCCCTTACAAGGGCCCCTTGCCTGAATGAATGTTTTCTGATGAAAAGCAAGGCGAATTGGGTTTCCTGGCGCGCGGCCTGGCGGGCCGGGGACGAACGGCGCCCCAGGCCAAGCGAGCCGACGACCCACTATCATTCTTTTCCTGGACGCCAAGGGAGCAACGCCACAAAGAAAAAGGAGCGCATTTCAATCCTCATTCGAATCCGAGCACTCACAATACGGCGGGCGCAACTGAATTTCCGCCTACCCAGGAGGGGCGCCACCAAAGCGAGCGAGCCGCTGCTCGTGCTCCGTGCTCCAAGCGCGCTGCTAGCCAGGCCGACCGAACCGTCCGGCCGCACATGCCTGAGCTCGGAGCCCTCACTCCCTCCTCCGCGGGCACGAGCCTTCACCCACCGCAAAAGGCGTGCACCACGCCTGTCCGAGAGGACGACGACTTCCGCTGCGATGACGGGCGTCTCCCCCACCTCACCGGCTTCGAGGAGGGAGGGCTTCCAGCTTGCCAATCCCGCTGCGAGGAAGAGCATGAATGCGCATTCGTATCGTACTGGATCAACTCGAAGTGGTGCTCACTCACGTCGAGCTGCGACACGCTTCGGGAGGCGGGCAATGGCCCCATCAGCGTGTACTCGTGCTTTCCTCCTCCACCGACGCAACCGCCCCCGCTGTCTCCTGGAACTTGCACCAATCGAAGAACGGAGTGGATGGATGACAACGGGTACGACTGCTCCTGGACGTTTGGCCTGGAAAATTACTGCAACAGGGAGTCTCTCTGGATCGCCGACAGAATCTGCCAGAAGGTGTGAGCGAATGGAGCGACCGGCCTAGCACTTGCACTGCTGTGCGGCTCCTGGAGCGCCCCCCTGGGCGTCAGGGACCTAGGATTCTGAGACGTATATCTTGCGCTACCTAGGCTTGCTTCGAGGCTGGATTCGCGTACGATGGCGACTTCTGCGCTCCACCGCCCGTCATGCCGCCTTCACCACCGCCATCGCCATCGCCATCGTCACCGCCGCCATTACCGCAAGGCGCGCCGCCCACACCGCCGCCCACACCGCCGCCGCGGACACCGCCTCCAGCACCGCCGCCGCGCGCACCTCCGCCACCGATGTCGCCGACTCCCTCACTGCCGGCCTTCCGGTCGTCAACGCCCGCGGCCGGCCCAGGGCCAACACTTCCACTCATGTCGGAATCTCCCCCCGCCACCGTGGGTTCCTCCGCTGGTGCCCCCTGGAGTAACCCAGCACGGCCCACAGCTGCCGCTGTCGCGTCCATCATTGGCAATTGGTTGAACCGGCCCCGGCCACTCTCTGCTGGGGGCCTGCAACCTGCCTCCAAATTCCTCTTTACCCCACCCATCGTCCTAAGGTGCCGTTTCTCCGTCTGG
>NW_005194831.1:0-1162 GCF_000372725.1 Emiliania huxleyi CCMP1516
TTTTATTTATTATTTAAGTGTATATAAATGGGACACGATGTCTCAAATATCTAATATGAGGGGTTTTGACTCCCCCACGACCGACGTCGGACACGGCGTACTCAGTGTTGACCGATGCGCTACCGGTTGGACCGCGAAGATGTAAGAAGCCGCGTCGACGAGGGCAGTGCGACCTGTGCGGCCTACTGAGCGGCGTGAGAGCGATTGAAACGACACGCCACCTCGCCCTCGAATGTCCATACACCACGCTGACCCTCGAGGCGGTACTCCGCGCAGTCCTGGAAAGACCGACCCTGGACGAAGCCGTGCTAGAGGAGGTACGGGGCATGGGGAGGGAGCAGCTAGTCCACGAATACCGCCGCCTCTGCATCACCGGTTTCCGTCTGACCACGGGCAGAGGAGAAAAGGCTGAGGGGCGCATTGGGGTGACGCCGACTCGCGTTATTATGCTTGAGACACTTGCAGGCATCGTACGACGGCGCCACCGGAACGCCCTCCTCGCGCCGGACTGGCCGGACAACACGCCGGACGTGCACTGTGTGCTTTATTCGGCGGTATATTTTTGGGCTATCTTACCTTATATTTTCACGTGTCCGGATTTCCGTTTCGGAGCGACGGCACAGACGGCACACTCCACCGAGCTCTCCGGCGGGGAATCATGTCGGCGAAGGCGGGCTCTGGCGTCTCGGTGATGCGCTCCGATCTCGACGCGCGTCGACCTCGACGGAGGTGGACGCGCACGAGGCGCAGTGGCGGGCCGGCGTCAACCGCCAAGCACGTCCAGACGCCCCTTCGCAAAGGCGGGCGGCGTCATTGGCTGCTGCAGCCAAGCGGCGGCGGATAAGGACATGAACAACATACCTGCGCAAGCCGTCGCCGCCCGGGTGGCCGCAGGCGGTGCCATCTCAACCCACTCTCGGCACCGCTGCACGTGCGTGCTCCCTCTCCCACCCAACTCGGCTCCACTCTCGTCCACCCGCGCCCACCCCATCATCTGCTCTCAGGCTGATTGCGGCGTGTGTTGCGCAATGCCGACCCACCAGACGCTGGCCAGAGCATGATTGTGATGCCTCTGTCTGGGCCGGGGGGGCGTTCGACAGCGCGCGAGGCTGCCTCCCTGCCCTTTGCCGACGCTTGCGACCACTGCTGAGTTGCATGCAGT
>NW_005194830.1:0-1161 GCF_000372725.1 Emiliania huxleyi CCMP1516
GCGCCGATAAGAAAGCCGAGGAAGTAGAGCGAATCCAGGCTGGCCCGTCGATAGCCGTCGGCGCACACGAGCCGCCACTCGGCGCCCACGCTCTGCGCGGTGTCGGCGATCGTCCAGGCGTCCGGATCATCGCAGGGCGTCGTCGTCGTGCCTTCGGCGACAGCTAACCACGCCGGCCTGGCGTTGACAAAGACCATGCTGAACGTGATCCAGGCGCAGGCCACCCACGCACCTGCCACCACGGCATAGTGGCTGCGCTGGTAGCGGCCAAACTCGCCGATGCGGCGAAAGTATGCGTCGATTGTGACGGCCTCGTCAGAGTGCGCCTTCTTGGGGTCCTCGGCGGACCAGCAGCTGTCGTCGGAGGGCTGCTGCACCATGCGCAACCAAGTCCACCGCTCCACACACAAGACTGATCGGAAGCACTACCAGAAGCACAGGTCGACGACAGACCCGGAGGAGGACGACGCCGCACGGGCGACGCTGTTCACGTAGCGCCCAGTAGGCCGGCACCCCAGCGTAGAGGGCCTCGTGTAGCCCTCCTTTTGGTATATACAAAAACGCACAACCCCGGGACCGAAATCGCACGCTGTTCACTGAGGTGTTTGTTTTTGGGGGCGCGCCGCCAGGCGCGTCCCCACTTTTGTATCACAGCTGCGAGGGCCAACCAAGGGATTCGGCGCGTCAAGTTAACTTGACCGCTCGTTCGGGCTTTGGGCCGCAGGCCGGCGCGCAGCGCCACGCCGCCAGGCGTCCGCCGGAGGCCCGCCGGAGGCTCTTCCTGCGGCCACATTCTGGCAAGATTCCGCCGCGCTCAGGCGCCCAGAGGATGCGTGCGCTGCGCTCAAACGTCGCGATTTGGCAATAGGCGCTCGAGCCGGCGCACAGCGGACGGGTGCGCCGCGCAGGGGGGGTCGGAGGGGTGCGAGAGGGGGCGTGGGTCAGGCGCGCACCGGCCGGCTCCGGGAGCGGCCGTCACGTCGAGGAGGGGGGCTGTCGGCGGCTCGAGCGGCGAGGCGTGCCACTCTGCTTCGCCGCCGACAGCCCCTCTTCCGAGCCGGCGCGTGGCGACGAGCCGCGGCCAGTGTCGCTGGTTCCTTTGGCGGCGCAGCGTTTATCCCCCCCACCCGCGCCCGCCCGCCCGACCGCCCGCCCGCCCTC
>NW_005194829.1:0-1161 GCF_000372725.1 Emiliania huxleyi CCMP1516
TTTTTGGGGGGGGCAAAAAGGGGTTTCCCCTTTTTTCAGGGGGGACGGCTTTCCCAAAAAAGAAACTTTTTTGGGGGTAAGACTTTTTGGGGTCCCCGAAAATCTTTTTTTTTAAAGAGGGGAAGGGACTGGCCCCCTTTGGTTCCGGGGGCCAGTATGACCCCTTTGTCGCTTTCAAAAAGGAGCACCCGGGGGGCCTTTTGGACGGCGCGGGCCCCAAAATTGGCGGAGGGGGGTTTGGGGGGGGAAACTGGGAGAGCGTGACCACCATGGGTTCCGGGGCGTCCAGGGGGGGCGCCACGGCCGGGGGGTTGTTCAGGTCCAGGTTTTCCGTCACGGGAGTGGTTTTGGGCCCTTTTTGCTTGGGAATTGCCTGTTGGGCCGCCATCTTAGCATTGTTTTTTTGCAGGACCCCGCCGCCGCCACCCCCCGCCGTTGCCGCCGGGGGGCCCCAGAGGGTGCCCTTGGAGTAGGACAACCCTTTGATTTCCGCCAAATTGCCCCCCCCCCCCCCCCGTTCTGCCGCGCCATACGGCTCTAGCGACCGACGCGGTTATACCTGACACGTGTCCTTCTTGTGGAATTTGTGAGGTCGTGCGGAGAGAAAAACGGCACAAATTGGTGATTTTTCGATCATAAAGTAGTCGTAAACGTGTGTCCCCGCGAGCTGCGCGGCCTGCGCGCAGAGACCCGGCAAGTGTGGGGGTTGTGGGGACGACCCCCCCCCCCAACCGGCCTCCTGCTGTGCTTACCTCGCAGCTGCCCCGCTACAGGGAGCGCCGAGCTAATCGGCATTCGCACAATGGTAGAGCGAAGCAAGAGCTGCTTCCAACACGACGCACGAGCGCTAGGCCGCGCCTCTCACCGCAGCTCGGTGCGGCGTCTCGCCTGCCTTTGTCGACCCCACCAGTTGCGATTCATCTCTCGCTGCGTTGGGCGGCCGGCGGCGCCGCCCCCTCTATGGCTGTCGTCGCTCGCGCCGGCCACGTCGGCTTGCCGCTGCTCAACCATCTCGGTCGCTGGCAACTACAGACCGAGTCAGGGGGCATCGCTAGCGTAGCTCAGTCGGGGTGCGGCGGCGCCGTCGCCGGACCTGCGGTGCGTGCCGGGGCGGCCGGGCTCCTCCGGGCAGTGGTCCACCAGGGAACCCCGCTTCCCTGG
>NW_005194828.1:0-13219 GCF_000372725.1 Emiliania huxleyi CCMP1516
ACGCCCGAGCAGATCACAATCGCACGGAAGGCACCCTTTCCCAGCCGCTTCTCCAGCAGCTGCTGGACACCCCCCGTCCCCGCGGGCTGCTGAGCCTTCGCCCTGCGGCGCCCCGCCAGCATCTGCGGCGATGTCGATGACCTCGCGACGCCTCCGCCTCCGCCTCGGCCTCCGCCTCTCCCTCCGCCTCCGCCTCGGCCTCCCGACTCCCGCCTCGCCGCCGCTGCCTTGGCCTGCTTCGCCATACGCGCTCGGCGGGCGGCCAGTGCGGAGCGGCCAGCCTCAGCGGCGTCCGACCTGGAGACTGCCCGAGAGTACCTCTCCCGCGCCCCGTCCTGCACCTCCGCCGCTGACTGCCGCAGCGAGTCACTCGCGCCATAGACGCGGCCTCTGCTCGACGCAAAGTCGAGGCTGTCCCTCCGCTGAGCGGCCGCAGCCGCGCGCTGATCGTCGTCCTGCAGCATCGCGTACGCTTCGACAAGGGCCGCGAAGGCCGTCGGGTCGCCCCCAGCATCAGGATGCAGCGATTTGGAGCGCCGGCGGTAGGCCGCTCGGATCTCGGCGGCACTCGCGTCGGGAGTCACCCCTACCAGCTCAAAAGGGTCGCCGGCTGTCGAGAGTCGGACGGTACTTGCGCGCGAAAAGCTGGGGATCGCGGGGTAGAGCAGCAGCATATGTCAGCAACTCAACACGATTGGAGATTGAAGATCGCAGCTGGCGGCGGCAGGGGTCAAATGGGAGATTGGAGCGTCCCCAAGGCGGTCGCTGCCGCGAACTTTCACGCCCCGCACCGATTTCTTTTGGCCGGCCTTGCTTGCTTGCCGCGGTGTGTATCGCTTTGATGATGGATCGACCGTGCTTGTTATCAAAACCGATGTGACGTACACAGTGACACATCAGACGACACAGATTCTCCCACCCGCCGGCCCGCATAGATGGGCCCAGGTAGGAGGCTCCACGCCACCTGAATCGCGTCGTGCCACCTGAAAGCCACAAAATGCCGGATTTTGCACGAGACACACGCGGAAAGCGCCACGTGCCTCCACGAGTCCTTTGCAGCTTTTTGCACAAAATGCAGGTGGCTTCAGCCACTTGCTCCATGAGCAAAACAGTCCAAAAAGCACCTGGAGCAGATGGCTTACGCCGCCTGTGGACATGGACAAAACAGTGCAAAAAGCACCTGGAGCAGATGGCTTACGCCGCCTGTGGACATGGGCAAAACAGTGCAAAAAGCACCTGGAGCAGATGGCTTACGCCGCCTGTGGCCATGGGCAAACAGTGCAAAAAGCACCTGGAGTAGATTCCAAACGCCGCCTGTGGCCATGTGACCGCTCGGGTGGCGCCAGGTGGCTTCGCCCCCCTCCAAGACACCTGCCCCCCTCGCCACACCTGCCTGGAGGGCTGGAGCACGTGCGCCACCTGGGCCCGGGCAGGTGGCTCCAGGTGGCTTCGGCCCCTCTAAGCCACCTGCATGCCCCCCCTCGCCACACCTGGAGGGCTGGAGCACGTGCGCCACCTGGGCGTCACTTCGGGAATTTCATCGTGCGTGTTCTTTTGAATAGGAATGTACTATACACCGCCTCGGCACCACGAGCCGCCCCCGCCGCGCCTCCACAATCCACTCTCGCAACTCTACCGCGCAGCCAGCACACGACGTCGACGAGGCCGACAAACAAAGCTCTGCATGGCCTGGTTTATCGGGGATCGAGTGATGGCGTATTATCGGGCAGTCTTCTCATTGGCGAGTCAGACTGCTCAGCGTCGGCAGCAACGGCGCGTGAGCAGCGCAGCCACCGGCTCCTGCGGCGTTTGCAGCCACACCAAACGCCCGCGCGGGCCGGGTTGAAGCCCCAGGCTTATGTCGACGCCGGACATTGATTGTAGCCGCCGATGACCGCCGCAGGCCCTCTTTCACACACCCCACAGTCCCAGTTTGCAGCGCGGGGAGGAGCGGGGAGCTCGCGTTTGGCAGGCCAGCCCTTCCGTGGCTCGGATTTTCCGTTTCCGAATTCAAACTTGCGCCAGGTGGCGCACGTGCTCCGGCCCTCCAGGTGTGGCGAGGGGGGGCATGCAGGTGGCTTGGAGGGGCCGAAGCCACCTGGCGCCACCTGCCCACCCATCAGGCCCAGGTGGCGCACGTGCTCCAGCCCTCCACGTGTGGCGAGGGGGGCGGGGCAGGTGGCTTGGAGGGGCCGAAGCCACCTGGAGCCACCTGCCCAGGCCCAGGTGGCGCACGTGCTCCAGCCCTCCTCGTGTGGCGAGGGAGGGGGGGCAGGTGGCTTGGAGGGGGCTGAAGCCACCTGTTGCCACCTGCCCAGGCCCAGGTGGCGCACGTGCTCCAGCCCTCCACGTGTGGCGAGGGGGGCGGGGCAGGTGGCTTGGAGGGGGCCGAAGCCCTTGGCGCCACCCGAGCGCTTCACATGGCCACAGGCGGCGTTTGGAATCTACTCCAGGTGCTTTTTGCACTGTTTTGCCCATGGCCACAGGCGGCGTAAGCCGTCTGCTCCAGGTGCTTTTTGCACTGTTTTGCCCATGTCCACAGGCGGCGTAAGCCATCTGCTCCAGGTGCTTTTTGCACTGTTTTGCCCATGTCCACAGGCGGCGTAAGCCATCTGCTCCAGGTGCTTTTTGCACTGTTTTGCTCATGGAGCAAGTGGCTGAAGCCACCTGCATTTTTGTGCAAAAGGCTCTAAAATGGCCGAAATCCCTGTTGGCGCACGTGGCGATTGCCACGTGTGCCTCGGCTAAGAGGCCTCTCCAGGCGAGAGTCAGGTGGCACGACGCGAGTCAGGTGGCGTGGAGCCTCCTACCTGGGCCCATCTCTCCCGGCCCGCCGGGCCGCCAAAAGCAAAACGCAAACAAAACAAACATCTCTCTCCAAAACGCTCTCGACGAGAGCCACAAGAAGCCGTCCGGTGGAGCCGAGCGCGCGGAATCGACGATGGCGTGCCGGCCATGGGCCCGGACGAAGGTCCTGGCTCGAAAACGCGAGCAGAGGCTGCCGTGTGGGGTCAGTGGGGCCACGGCGAGCCTCGGGCGAGAAAGTCAGCCCGGGTAGAGAGCAGCTGCTATATAAAAATCCGGCTTGGGCAGGAACTTTCACTCGAAACGGCCGATTTCTTTTGGCTGGCCTTGCCGGGCCGCGCCGGCAGCCAGGGGCGGCAGGACCCATGGACAACCGGCTCGACCAGCCGCTCGCACCCGCGGTGGAACGCCACGAGGCGACAGTCAAGAGGTGGGCTGTGCCGACCGTCGCATCGGCGGCGCACGCAATCGCATTTGCTGCGCGGCGGCGAAGGACGGTGATTGCGCTGCAGACCTGGCTTGACAGCCTCTCCAGCCCTGACGCAGTCGAGCGGGTGGCAGCGATGAACGCGCGCCTATCCGACCAGGCAGCCGCGTTCTATCAGGCCGCTTCGGCGCTGCCCTGCGTACACACCGGATCGGTGCCTCCTCAGCTCGATGCCGATTTGGCGAGGCTGCAGTACGAGCTTGTGCAGCCGCACGGCGAGACGCTCCGAGCTGCAGCCGCCGCTGCGGCGGTGCGTCAGCTCGCCTCGTCGAGCCGGGCGGAGCAGCTCGCGCCCGTCCTCTCTATCGCCGACCAGTCGCTGCTCGGAGGTGCGACGGCCGAGCTGCACGCGTTTGCGGACTTTGACCTCTCCATTGGCGTGGTCGCCGAGTCGTGCACCCTCCGCATCGACCTCGGCCGAGCAAACCCGCGCGTTGATGCGGAGGCGAGCTTCGCCTTCACCACGCTGAGCGGAGACGATCAGAGGCCGCTGGTCCTCGCCACCGCGCGGGCGAGCGTTGTGGCGTGGCCCTCGCTCCGAGCACTGGAGCAGACGCTGCAGCCGCCCCGAATGTGCGCCGTCACGCTGGCCGAGCTCGAGAGGGCGGCCGCCGCCGTCGCCGCGCGCGCCAGCTTCATCTCTGACGCCGCCGCCGCCGAGGAGCGCCGCGTGAGACGCTCGCTCCGGATCGCAATCTTGGTGCTGGCGCCGCTGCTGCTCGCCTTCCTGCCCGCTTACATCCTCGCGTACGTGCTCGTGGCGCTGAGAAACCATTGCGTTGGTGCCGGGTGACCGAGTGGTGGTGTGGTGCTCGTCGGTGGTGGCCGCGGTGGGGTCGGTCCGGCGCTGCATGCACATGCACATGCACATGCACATGTGCATGTGCATGCATGAGCTAGCAGCCCGATGCAGCCGCCGCTTGTACGGCTCTACCAGGTCGATGAGAGGCGTGGGACGCTACGTCGCATTGCGTTGAGCGACTGCACGTAGGGGTTGCAATAGAGCCAGAGACATAAAAACATAAGACCATTTTCCCAGCCACGATTTTGGTACTTGCCAGCATCAGGCCAGCATTCACACACGCCACGCTCCACAAGTCGTAGAGTCCTTCACAAGAGTCAAGTGCAGGCTGGCTGCTCCGTGCTCGATGCATGCACTGTCGGCGTGTCGCCATCGGCGTCGAGCTGCAACGCCTCCCTGAGCCCGCGCGCCGCGCGCTCAAACGCGGGTCGCACCGCCGCCATCCGGCCGTGCAGCTCCGCGCGCAGCAGCCTCGCCACACCGTCGGGGCCAGCGGCCGCACCGCCTAATGAAGACCCCGAGAGCGTCACGGAAGGTGCCACCCAGCGCCGCCGCGGCGGGCGCGCTCGCGCCGTCCGCGGCGCGGCTGTCCGGCTCGGCGCCCGCCGCGGCGCACGCGACCACCTCCTCGAGCCGCTCGTCGCTCAGCAGTTGCGGCAGCTCGACGAGCGCTGCGACCAGCGCCTCCCGCTCGATGCGCAACGACTTTGCCAGCGACTTGAGGAAACTGCGCGGCTTGAGGCTGCGCGCCTACACGGGCCCGGGAAGCTCCAGCGACGCTGCCGGCGTCTCGACACGCGCCTGAGGCGGCGTGCCATGGGCAGCAGCTCCTCGTTGATCGAACGCGTCGCGTCGGCGGCCACGTCCGCCAAGTTGCTCGCGTCCACAAAGTTGTGCGTGAGCGAAGTGACCACGCCGGCCGGGCCACCCAAGTTGCGCACGGCGTGCACGCACCGGCTCGGGTTGTAGCACACGTCCCCTGCGGGACAGGCTCCGAGAAGGATGGACGGATGCGCCACGCGCCGGCACCGGGCTGTGGCGCGCGTCACCGGCGCGCTGCACGCCGCGGTAGAGCCGCGCAGAGCGGGCGTGAGGCCACGCCTCGAAGAGGTCGCGTGCGAAGAGGTCGGGGAGCGGCGCGCCTCGGTAGGGGTGGGGGCGGGGGCGAGGGTGAGGGAGAGGGGGAGGGAGAGGGAACACGCGAGGGAGAGAGCGAAGACTGCGGCTCGATGGAAGAGGTGGAATCGGCGCACCGCCGTCGTCGTCGTCGTCCTTGTACCCGAACGCGCGGCTCCCGCTGCCGCTCGTGAGCAGTTCGTGGTCGCCGCCGTGCGCGCAGACCCACTCCTTCTCTCCCGCGGCCACCCACAGCCAGGCCGAGGTGAGGTTCGTGTCGACGTGTGTTTCAGAGCCAGAGCCGGCCGTGCCTAGTCAGTGGAGGAAGCCGCTACAGGAAGCCGCTACAGAGTCAGGTGAGGGGTGTCGGATAGAGCTGGCCGCGCCGATGTAGAGCCACTTCATGTCGGTGGCAGCGTTGCCAAGCACCACGTTCCTAGTAGGTAGGACCTCAGATCGTGAGGCAGTTGAATTCCGCTCTAGCGACTCTGCATCCAGGGCGACGCTCTCGCGCAGCCAGGCCGGAGCACGCTCGAAGTAGCGAGGCACGTCGAAATCGGCCTGCAGCGCGCCTGTTTTCACACATACATCGGGCGTGTCCTGGACACGTCCATGGTCCCAACCTCAGCTTGCAAGCGCGCCACTGTTTTCACGCACGTAGTCCCACGCGGAGAGGTAGACTGGCCGCCCGCCGGCACGCCGCACCGCCTCGAGCGCCTTGCCGACCGTCGTCCGCCTAGACACGCAGAGGAGGCTGGGTTCAGCCGCGAGCAGTCGACTCGCAGTCGCTCGGATACAGTGCTGCCTCTCCTTCGCCTCCTGCGGCGGCCCGTCCGCCATGTGCACCCGGTGTGTTTGGTCCACGCCCTCGTGCGCTAGCAGGTACTCGGCGCTCCACTCCCGCGCGCGCCAGCTTGGCCCGAGGTTGGTGATGAGGCAGGGCTGCCGCGGCAGCGCGTACTCGCGCAGAAAGCGCTCGTACGTCAGCGTCGCGCCGTCGACCACCGGTAGCGGAAGGAAGCCGGCAGGCAGGCTGCTGGGTCCTGGCCCTGCCTGGGACGCGGCGTCCTGCCGCCGGCGTGATGCGGCCGCGAGGAAGGTAGCCGACATGTACCCGCGGTACGGCCTTGACAACGACGTAGCTGTCGTAGCTGCCAGCAGGGCAGGGCGTTGCTGCAGCTCTTGCCAGCGCGGGGCCCGGGGAAGGTCCAGCAGTCGACAGCAGGAGGCTGAACCTTTTTCCTGTTACTAGTGGGGGACCTGCGGCGGACCCGCCTCTGTTGTTCGGGCGAGAGACGCAGGATCTGCACGCCAAATTGGGGCCACTCCGCATTTTCATTTTGGTTTTGGGTTGTCGGAGATCATCCATCACGCATCAGCACTCAAAGTCAGTCACGTCTGTCAAAGCAGTCGTGGCACGTGAGCAGAGTCGCTGCATGCAACGGCGCCGCCACACGCTCCGGACGACCGACACCGACACACCACGCACAATGGGAAGCTATCGCGCACGATCGGCCATCGCACCCACCGCAAACACCTCGCCGCACAGATGGGGGGAGGCATAATCCCACACACACCGGAGCAGCGCAGACACCTTACACGTCAGCGCTCGCTCGATGTGGCCGGCGCTCTCCCCTCTCCTATCGCATTTTCAAGGCGGCGTGCGGCCACGCGCCGCGCCGAGCCGGTCTCGGCGGGAGACCTCGGAGCCGCACGCGATGCGGGCATGCGCGATGGCTCCGTTGGCTCCGTGCCTAAGGCAGATCGATTAGGGTGTGAGCTGCGGCAGCCACCGTTTCTGTACCTCGATCACGTGCAGGCCGTCAGAGGCCGCGCTGGATGGCCCAGGGCCGGCGGCGGTGAAGGCGTCCGTCGATGAAGGGATGTCGTCGAGGGAGCCATCGTCCTACGCGGCTGGTGCACCGGTCCAGTTGTCGGAGTTCGAGATCGCCGTCGACTTGGAGAGTTCGGCCCGTTGACGAATTCACGGAATGTGAGAGACTTGGTGCACGCTGATAATCGAGCATCATGGCTCGCACCTCATCCTGAGCGCAAGGAACTCGCCCAGGGCCCAGCTGTTGGCGTCGCCGTTTTGATCGAGCTGCATCCACTGCATGGCTTCGTAGTCAAGCGTAAACGCCCAGGAGTTGGTGCCTGGGTGACTTGCTGATGAGAGCGCCTTCCAGGCGGGTAGTCGTGCCCCTCACCTAAGGTCATACGGCGGTGTCAGAGGGGGTGGAGGGGCGCGAAGCGTGAACATGGAGGCAAGCAGGTGGTGGCTGCACCTGGCCAAAGCCGGCGACCTCAAAGTTGTCGTAGGTTGTGCGGGTGTCGCTGAGCGTGAGAGGGACTGGATCGGCAGCAGCGCGGGCGGCAGCGGCCGGAGAGGCCGGAGAGCCATCCGACGGAGGCCGGTCGTGCATCGGCGCGTCGGCCGCAGGGGCCGGGGGGCGGCGGCATCCATCGCTGCGGGTCGCTGCGGGCCGACGATTGTTGATCGATCGTCGGCGGGCGGTGTAGCTGGGACGTTCTACGTTAAAAGAGCGTCGGCGCGGACACGAGAGACTTATAAGGGTAGATTTTTTCTTTTCCATTCCTGGGCCTTGGCTGTTCCGAGCTGCACGAGCCGGTCTATGAAAGGATTCCGACGACCACCGCGCTGGCTGCCTCTGGTGACGCCCGTCGCGGCTCTGCTCGCCTCGGCCCCGCTTCCTCGCGTCGCCGATCCGGAGCACGTCCAATCTGTGTACCAGCGCCTCCTCGCTGCGAGCGAGCTGGTCGACGCCGGCACTGGCCGCGTCGTCCTTTCGAGCGCGGATCTTGCGAGGGCCCGCGCCGACATGCACCTGCAGCCGCGTTCCGAGGACGTTCCTGCCAAGCCTCCGGGCGCGTTTCTGCCAGCCGAGGTCTTGGCCGAGGACCCGGTCGATGTGACGGAGCTGGTGCTGGACACGCTGCCGGAGGTGCTCGCGGTGCACCCTGCATTCCTCTTCATGGCCGAGCAGACGGTCGGCAACGACGCCTTTCACGAGAGCGTGTACTTTGGCACGGCGGTCCGCGACGAGCATAGCCTCGCGTTTCCCGCTCTCTGCAGGCGTTTCGTCGCCAGCATCTACCTGTTTGAGACCCTTCTTGCGCTCGGCGATGGCTCGCACCGCGCACTTGCACACTGGTATGAGTCGCTGTACCTGGAGGGCTCGACGGGCGAGCGGTCGCGCCCTTTCTCGGTGCGCGACGCGCTGATGGGCTTCTTCCTCGCCCTAAAAGGCGAGTCCGTCCTCGCCTCCATCAACGCATTCGAGGAGCTGCGGCGGCTGGACCGGGCCGGCGAGGCGACGGGCGTGGCGCTGCGCTCGCTGAGCGACGTCCTCAACGCAATCATGCGGCTCAACATCTGCGAGGCGGTCCTCTCCAACCTCTCCTTCGCCTTCTGGCCCGACAATGCGCGTGCGGGGATGGCCCTTCTGCTCGCGCCGCTCGGCGCCTTTCGCGCCGGCGGCCAGCAGGACCTCTCGCCAGAGTGGCTCCGGCTCTACCTGGCGTGGAACGCCAACTTCATCTGGCCGTCGCACTATTGCCCCGACATGATGTGCTTCACCATGCTGGCCATGCCGTCCTTGGCCCTGGGCCCGCCCGAGCAGTTCCAGTACCGCCGCGCACACACCCTTTTTTGGGTGGTACGCTCCACGCAGATCACGCGGAGGATGTGCGGCGCGGAGCGCGTCGCGCGCGCGGCGGCATTCGGCGTCCCGGCGAGCGAGTTCGAACGGCCGCCCGCCGAGCAGCAGGTGCCCTGCTTCCACTGCCGCCAGCTGGAGCCTCGCTCGGACCGGCAGCCCCTCACAAGCAGGACGGCGAAGCTCACCCGTGCCGAGGGCGAGGTGCTGGCGCGCGCGTGTGGTGGGGACGTGGGGGAGGGGAGTGGCGTATGGCGGCGCCTCGCGCTGGAGGTTGTGCCCGAGCAGATCACCAGTCTCACTCGCGTCTACAGTCGAATGCCCAAGCGGGGCCTCGCCAAGCTGAGGCTGTTGTGACGATGCTTGGGGGAGACTTGCCCCCCCCGCGGGGCCCGGGCATGGCACGCGGCCAACGCGAAGCGGAGCTGCCGCGCGAGCGAGACCCACACCCGCGCCGCCAAGCCGCGGCGGCGGCCCGGGCGCCGGAACAGCGCGTACTCCGAGAGCGATAATATACCGTTTGATGAGTTTGACAGCGCCGAGCGCGTCAGCTCAAAATTTCCGAACGATAACAATCCGTAAGCCAGCCTCCCCGCCTGCCGCGCGTACTCCCTCCGCTCGTCGCCATCTGTGGGTACCCGGGGCCGGGCCGCCGCGCGCCCGCGGCTTTCGCGCCGCGCTTTCCCTTTCGGTTTCGCGAATACTCTTTGTGTTTTGTTTAACGAACACCACTGAGTGACACTGCAAGACACCGCAAGTACTCGCTACTACTACCTTGGAACTGAGAATGACGATTGTGCGCTCTTGCTGCGCTCTTGCCGATCATGCAATGTGGCTGCACAGTGGTCTCCACCCCCCCGCCCCCGCCTCCCCCCGCCGACCAACCTCGGCAGCAACCCTCGATGCAAAACGAGTAACTCCCCCGTGACCCCTCTCCGCTCCACAGTGCCATCGGAAACGCCCGCCTTGTCCAGTCTGGCAGTGTGTGGCTGCTCAAGCGGCAGGGGACGCCATCCCCCACCTAGCACCAGGCTTGGCCAAGCAGCAGGGCAGAATGCACCGCAGCCAGGAGGGCGCGGCGGCCTGGGAGGGTCCCGCCGTCGCCTTGCTGGGCGTCGTCGGCGCATACTTCTTCTGCAACGTGTCAGGCCCACTGGGGTTGGGCTTGGGCGCGACCGTCGACGACGACTTTGCCTTGACAAAGAAGGGGTTGTCCTTGATCGAGATTGAGGCGTTCAACACCTCGCCCATGCCCTTGGGCGTCGAAGGCTCGGCCGGAGACGGGTAGTTCACAGCCGACTCAAAGCGTGGCGAGGAGGTCATGCTGTTGCTGGGGGACGCCAGCCAACTCGAGTCGCAAGAGGGAGTAGACGACGAGATGCCGGAGGGGTTCGAGGCTGAGTTAGCGCGGATGTAAGAGTAGGCTCCGGGCGAGAAGGCCTGGCTTGGCATCGCCATGCCAACCCCGCTCTTCTCGAAGCTATCGATCAGACCGCGGTTGGCGGCACCATGCTCCGCCCTTCTTGGGGAGCGAGTTGCTCCACCGCCAATGACCAGATCGACCGACTTCTTGCCGGCTCCGCCCCCAGATGACGCGGGCGATGGCTGCGAATACCGTGCTTCTGACGATAGCTGAGAGCGTCGCGCCTCTGGTGTTGAAGCAGCCGCGACCAGGGTCTCCGCCGGCTGGCTCTCCGTCTCGCTGGCAGACGGCGGCTCTGGAGGTGGCTGGCTCTGCTCCTCGCTGGCAGTCGGTGGCGGCAGCGGTGGCGTTGGGATGTCATCCACGGTGCCCTCGACGGCGCAGTTGACGCCGAGCGGTTGGCGGCTGCCTTGGGAGGACTTCTCGAGGTGCTGCTTCACCAGCATCTCGTCTGCCGAGGGCATCCGCGACCAGTGTGTCCGTGCTGCCACCTGCTGCGCCGAGCTTGCCTTGAGCCGCGAGAGAGCCGCCTCGTAGTCCAAGTCGGTGTCCAGCCTCTCGCTCGTAGGCGTGGCCTCCGACTCACGCGAGACCGAAAGGCGCGATGACGAGCGCGCTCGTGCGAGTGCGCCCTCGCGTGCGGTCTGAACGGCGGGCATGTATTGCACTACACGAGCGGAGTAAGGCTCCTTGGAAAATGCGCCCGCCGAGAACGTGGACGATTTCAAACGACAAGATTTAGAGAAAATATTTCGAAGCATTAGGATTGGACAGATAGGGTGGCATGAAGGTCGCGGCGAGAAAAGGAGACTGCGAGGAGAGATAGGAAGAGGCAGACACCCAAGGGTGGGCGACGGATAGCACCAACCACACTCCTCTGCCTTAAAATCTCCCTCCCTGTGCGCTGTCTGTGGTGGCGGCGAGGCGGCGTGCCGTCCTCCCATCCCTCCCTTGGATTGTCTGTTTTCTTTCTTTCTTTTCTTAGATAGGTTGATAAGAAACAAGAAGCTCATATCGCAGCACGCAGGCAGTGAGGGCGTAGAGGCGGACCTAAGGACGGTCCTACTAACACGCGAGGGTAAGGTCGGCATCCCTCCCTCCCTTGGTGCCTGCGTGCATTCTTTATTAAGGGTGAGTTGAGGCGCAGGACCAGGAGATAGATGGGAACTTTCGAGAAATTCCAGATATCAACGGTGTCTGCGCACTAGTTCACATATTCCGACCCTAAAAGCTCGGCGGCCGCCGGCGCGCCGGGCATCGCGGCTCCGTGTGCTAGTATGAGCCCGCTGAGGTTTCGTGCTCTTGCGCAGGCAGGCGGTCAGTGGTGCGCTAACCCCGAGGACACCCTTCGGAGTCGCTCCTCATCGCAAACCCTGTCAGCAGTCCACCGTCGGGTATGTTGCTTCGTAAGAGCCACATACATTGACAGACATCTGCCTGCGGGGCCGACGCGCGCACAGCTCACAGCTCATAAATTCGGCGTGGCGCTGCTGTTGCTTGCTGGTCTTTCAGGGCCAGGCACTCGGGCGGCTTTGCGGTGGTGGTGCCCTCACCCCTCCTCTTCCTTCCTTCCGTCCGGGGGCGGGCGTGGGAGCGAGGTGCACGTATGCGCAGGCAGCCGGCGCGCTCGAGCACGCGCAGCGCTCACCCATCTGGGCGTCTCCGCGAGCGACAAGCCGCGCGCACCGCGCTCGCACCAGCGCCCCGTTGATGTAGCAGCCGCGACCACGGAATACCCTCGTGTGTGGGGCCGCAGCTCTCGAACGTGTCTCGGTTGGTTGCCGATGCCGTCCATTGCCCTTCCATCTGGGTCCGTCATTAAGTACAGTGGACGGTGCGGCCCGGTCTGCGCCATGTGTGAGAGCGGCGATCCGTCGACCGAAACGCTAAATTAAAACGGGCAGTGATCCGGCTCTCACTCGCGCGCCACGTGTGCCAATTTCGTATTGCTTAAGAGAAACGCTGCACACAAGTCGGGACCCTAGGAGGAATGCATGTCCGGCGAAGTACATAGAGCAACCCATACACGGGTGATCTCGACCCTCCCACCACCACTCCTAGTCGTGCAGGTGACACCCAGCAGGCTGCAGCTTCATTGGGAGTTGCGTCACTCGGTGAGTTGCGAGGCCGCTTTGGGCCGCCGCCATCGCCGCTCGTTGAGCGACGGCAGCCTTGTACAGCCGCCGTTTAATGATCCGGGCGCGCCGGCGCGGGTTGATCGCCGGCTCTGCAGCCTGTTGGCGCGGCTCGAGGGCGGGCGGCGAGGCAGACATCTTGAGGACCGAAAAGCGCAAGCAATCAACAGCACGTGGCTCGAATTCGGATCCACTGATAGGTGAACGACAAAACCGAAGTTTGAACACATCAAAAGGGTGTTAGAATGGCGTGAATTATGAGGGTGTTGGATTAATTCGCGATTGCTGTAGCGTAGCGAGACCACAGACAGTAAGCTCCCCCCTCCCCCCCTCCCCCCAGCCCGCCCGCCCGCCCGCCAGCCTGCCATCGCGCGGCTCTATGCAGTATGGGCGCCCCGACGGACGCGTGCTGCCCGCTGATCCGATTGTGACCATCTGACCAACCACAACAAACATCAAAACAAATACATACAAAGAAAGAAAATCTAGGCACGCGTCAACGAAAGAAGAATGGATGTCGCTTATTTCTCTTTTTCACTTTTTGCCCTCGATAGATTAAAGGTACAGATCCCGGAAAATTCGTTGTTCTGACAGGCGGAAGGCGGAGGTCGCTGGTGGATTGTTTTGGGCGTCGCTCGGGGGTGTCTGTTGATTGTGCTTGCTGGTGGCTAGATGCAGCCACTCCTCCACGAGCGCATCTTGGCAAAGCCTGCCTTTGCCTTGAGCCTCGAAGCGCACGCGCTTGGATCGCTGGACTCCTCGCCCCGTGCCTGG
>NW_005194827.1:0-1161 GCF_000372725.1 Emiliania huxleyi CCMP1516
CCCCCCCCCCTTCCCCCCCTCCCCCCCCCCCCTCCCCCTCCCCTTCCCCCCTCCCCCTCCTCACGCCGCCGCACGAGACGGCCCTGTCGACGAGAGCGCCTCGCCCCCGCGGCAGGTGCGCGAGCGGGTCCACGTCTTCGGCTCCGACGACTGGGAGCCCTTCCTTGCGCGCGACCTCGACGCAACCTCCATCGCCCTGCTCCGCTCCTCTCCGGCCGACCTCCGCAGCTGGCGCGGCGACGCAGCAGGCGGTGCGGCAGCAGCAGACAACGGGCTCCGCGGCGCGGCCGAGAGGGAGGCGGCTAGGGAGGCGGGGCGGGCGCGACCCGCAGCCTTCGCCCCGCCGGCCAAGCCCGTCCGAGCCGCCCCTCCCGCCGCCGCTCTCCGCGCCTCCGTCAGCTCGGACGCCTTGGCGCTGCTCCGCCGCTGCACCTCGGCCGCCCACGAGCCTCGGCGGAGCTCGCCCGAGGGGGTGAGGCGCGCGCGCAGCTGGCCGGGGCGGCTCTGGGGCCCCTCCACGGGCGAGCGGCGCAGCTCCGTCGGACGGTACTACTTGAAGTGCTTGCCCGCCGCCAAACATGTGCACGTGGCCTGACCGATGCGCGTGTGAGGTGTGTTGCAGCTCCCTGTTCCCGGCGACTTGTGACCTGTGAGAGTGGCTGCGTGACTGTGTGGAATGTTGGCGGCTGTCGCGCTGTGTGAGCGGCGGGTCGGGGGGACGTGTTGTGAGCCCTAGGCGCTAGGGGGGAGCCCAACTCTGGGTTTTGGGAAGGGTTGATGACAAGATCAAGTTGATTGGTACAACTGGCGTTCACGGCACGATCGATACGCCACACGGAGCATGTGCGAATCCTGGTCGGCGTTCACGCACGAGCGAGACGCCACGACGAGACGACAGTTCCAGCCCTTCGACAGCGCCAGTCTGTCCTTGGCAAGCCCCGATCCCCTCGCGCCGTTTCACTCTCTGCCGCCGCATGGGCAAGGGCGGCTCGTCGACCGCGGCGGTGGAGGCGCCCGCGGTGCGCGGCGCCAAGGGCAAGCTCGTGGCGCGCACCGACTTTTTCTGGGACGACAACGACGAGCCGCATGCCGCGCGCCGCAAGGCGATCATGAAGGCGCACCCCGAGGTGTCAAGGCTGACGGGTCCGGAGTGGCGGTCAA
>NW_005194826.1:0-1161 GCF_000372725.1 Emiliania huxleyi CCMP1516
AAAAAAAAAAAAAGGGCGGGAGGGGGAAAGAAGCAAAAAGCAAAAAGAGGAAGGGGCGGAAGGAAAGAGGTTAGAAAGCAAGGAGCGGGGGAGGGCCAACAGGGGGAGCGCGGAGGCCAAAAAGAGGGGGGGCAACCCCCCAGGGGGGGGGGCCGCCGCAGAAGAAGGCCGTCACCACAGAGGGTAGCCACACCCGCAGCGGAGTCATCGACGTGCTATCCTCTGACCTGCTCACCGCCTTCAACCTCTGGCTGGTGAAGGAGGCGCTCTCCTCAGACGCGGTCGCTGCGCGTTCGTTCGGAACCCGTCTCGGGCACTTTGCTGGCCGCACGCGCAAGACGGGCGAGGAGAGGATCCCCGGCATCACCTCCGGGGGCTCATGGAGGAATGCACGCCTCTGGCGCCTCGACCTCAAGGTGATCCATGCGCATTTTGTGGAGAAGGAGGGGGAGGGGGAGTGACCCCTCTGCAGACAAACCCCACACACAACCCAGTGTCCTTTCCTCTCTGACCTGTCGTGATTCATGTTCACTCTCCTCACAAAGTGTGTTGCTGGTGGGCGGGCGGGCTCGTGTTGTGAGAGAGAATGATGCCTGAACCTTGTGTTGTGGATGAGTATGTACATGGCTTTGAACGCCTGTGGCACTGGACCCGAACCCCCGGGTGTGTAGTGTGTTCGATTGTAAAAAATCGGCCATTTGGCGCCCAGGGGCCGCCCCCGGCCGCCCGCGCGCACAAAAAAATACTCCTCCGCCCCGGACGCCCCCAGAAAACAACATACTAGCCCCACAAGCGTCACGAGTTTACGAGAGTACTCAAAATAAATTCCTGGAGTGCCCGGCCGCGCCGGCAGCAGGCCGCCGTACGCGTGCGGAAAACGAGCCGCCGCCGCCGATCGCTCTCGAAGAGCGTGGCGCAGCTGCCCATTCCCGGTGACCATAGCACGAGTTGAGTCGCCAGGGCCTCACCTGAAGGGGGGCCCTCACCTGAAGGGGGGCGGGGCAGGGGCGAGGGGATGAGGACGAAACCAAGCGTCCGGGGCCCTGCCGGAAGGTGGTGGGCGAGGCGTGGACGCACCTAAAATACGAGCAAGTAGCGGCGACGGCGAGGGGGAGGCGACGGCGAGGCGGATGGAGGCGGTGGCGGCGGCGAGGCGGAGGA
>NW_005194825.1:0-1161 GCF_000372725.1 Emiliania huxleyi CCMP1516
GATTTGGCCGCCTTCCGTCCCCCTCGTGCCTCAATGCTGCCCCCCCCCCCCCCCCTTGTAATCATAGACATTAGTCTGAGGGTATCCTAAAAGTTCGGCAGATTTGGGTCAAAACGCTAAAAGCACTGCGCGCAGTAAATTTGGGGCAAAACGACAAAAGTGGGCCCGACCGGGGCAAAATGGTAAAAGCCGCGCGCCGCCTGCGCGAAAATTTTGGACATTCTACTCTCCGGCGGCGCTCGCGGCGCTCTCCAAATACTCGCTCACTATAGCGGCGTGCAACCGGCGGCGCAGCCACGCCTTGTTGCCCGAGAGGGCCTCGCCACGCTCGCCCAGCTCCTCCTTGAGCTCCACCACCTTCATCGACACCAGATCCTTTTGGACCTTTCGCATCGCCGCCGCCGCAAAGAGCCCCTCGAGGCCCCGGGCTCAGCCTCGGATTTAGCCAAAGTGACCCATCGCGCAGCACATGACGACCGCCCACCGCTTGTGCAAGCGTGATCACTCGCTGCTGCACTGGCTGCTGCTGCTGCACTGGACTAGGTCCAGCCCTGGGTGGCGCAAGATCTGAGGTTTTGTGACAATCCTCAGATCCGTGTTTTTCTCGTTGTTTTGTCGCTCGCTCCGCTCGCCACCTCACGCTCCGCAGCCCGGCCATGGCCAGTACCCCGCGTCTCAGTGAGACGCGTGGTACCATCCAACTCCGGTCGACGGGCTCGAATGCGCTCAGCCTCAGGAGGGACAAAACCGCGCGAATTCTGCACGCCTCGCTGCACCGCTGGCTTGACTGAATCAGGCAGCAGCAGGCTGCTGCTGCTGCCACAGCAGCAGTCTGCTGCGGCCCTAATACGCAAGTTGATGACTAGCAGCACTGCCGGGGGCATTCGAGCCGCCACAGCCGGTGTGCTGTGCACTGCCACCTGCCCGCGGCTACGCACAATGTGCGCTCGCATTGGATGAGCCCTGCTGATGGACCTGCATCGCCTAGCTGCACGAGAGCAATGCCGCAGGCAGTGGCCGTGGCATACACTGCGAGCACACTTGGTGCAGCTGCGAGGTGCAGCAAGAGCACGTCGTTCCTGCCTCTGATGCCACTCTCGCGGCTTGCAGCGCGTCACTCGCGCATGCTCTCCAGGAGCTATGGCGGGCGCGTGTGTGGGC
>NW_005194824.1:0-1161 GCF_000372725.1 Emiliania huxleyi CCMP1516
GGCGCGGTGCAGATATCTCGTTGCAGAAAGAGCGATGGTGGCACCGCGCTGGGTCTCGCCGCCGCGAACGGCCGCGAGAAGCTGGTCGAGCTGGCATTGCAGCACGATGCGGAGGTGAATCAGCAAAACTATACCTGCGGCACTGCGCTGATGGACGCCGCCTACAAAGGCCACGAGCGGGTGGTCGGCACGCTGATCCGGCACGGCGCAGAGATCAACGTGCAGGCCAACAACGGCGGCACCGCTCTGATGCTCGCCGCTCTCGGCAACCATCCCGCCGTGGTGCTCCGCTTGCTGCGGGCGGGCGCAGACATGAAGCTGCGCAATAGCAGCGGCAATACCGCGCTGCAGTGGGCCAAGGAGCATTGCCACACCGAGTGCGTCGAGGCCTTCAGGACGTATCTCGGGGAGGTGACGGCAGCTCGGAGCGAGGCTCTGTCGGCCGAGGCGGGCGGCGCAGGGGCGGGAGACGCGCCCGCAGGCGAGGCGGAGGCGGGCGCCAGTGCTGCGGCCTCTGCTTCGATCGGCGAGGGCGGCGCAGAGACCGCGCCGGGCAGCGAGGCGGTGCCAGAGGAGGTTGTGCTAGCGGCTGAGCGAGGCGAAGAGGCGACGGTGCTGGCGTGGCTCGACAGCGGCGGACAGACCGACGCGACCTTCGAGTACACCTTTGCTTGCGGCTCCCGTGTGAGCGGCATGACGCTGCTGATGGTCGCAATGGTCGATGGCCACGAGGGGCTGGCCGAGGCGCTTCTGCGGCGCGGCGCAGATGTCTCGTTGCAAGACAGCGGCGGCTATACCGCGCTGATGTTCGCCGCCCAGGAAGGCCACGAGCGGGTGGTCGAGCTGCTGGTGCAGGGCGGGGCGGAGATCGACCAGCAGGACTGCCGCGGCTGCACCGCGCTGATGGGCGCTGCCCTCAACGGCCACGAGCGGGTGGTCGAGCTGCTGCTGCATCACGGGGCGGAGATCAACTGGCAGAATTGCGTCGGCGTCACCGCGCTGATGTTCGCCGCTGGCAGGGACCATCCCGCGGCCCTGCTCTGCCTGCTGCGGGCGGGCGCCGACACGGAACTGCGCTCGGCGGCTGGACTCACAGCGCTGCAAATTGCCAAGGAGAAGGGCCAAACCGAGTGCGTGCGCGCCCTCGAGGAGCATGCGGCG
>NW_005194823.1:0-13203 GCF_000372725.1 Emiliania huxleyi CCMP1516
GCGGCCGCTGCCCGAAGCCGGCGCGGCGGCGCCGCCGCGCGAAGCATCGCTAGGTGCAGCGGCATCGCTTGGTGCAGCGGCATCGCTTGGTGCAGCGGCATCGCTTGGTGCAGCGGCATCGCTTGGTGCAGCGGCATCGCTTGGTGCAGCGGCATCGCTTGGTGCAGCGGCATCGCTTGGTGCAGCGGCATCGCTTGGTGCAGCGGCATCGCTTGGTGCAGCGGCATCGCTTGGTGCAGCGGCATCGCTCGTTGGTGAGGCTTGCGCCGCGCCGCTCGCCGCCGCGCCTGCTGTCTCGCAGCCTCAATCATCAACGAATTCACTGATGGGCATACTCACTCATGCCGAGCCCGCCACGCCTGCCGTCTCGCGGCCCGGCGCCGTGGCTGCCGGCAGCACTTCGGCGCCTTGTCGAAAGACGGACGCGGCCGGCGGTGCGGCCGTCGGTGCCGCCGCCTCGTCCTGCCCGCAGCGGGGCGGCGAGGCGGCGGGCGGCGAAACGGCGAGGCGGGGCCGCTTTGGCGCGCTCGAGCGGCCTCCCTCCTCCTCCTCCTCTGCCCGCGAGGCTGCCTGCGCGCCGGCGACCGCGCGCTTGCCCTTGCCCCTCTTACTGCCCGTCGGCACGAGCTGCTCAAAGCACGTGTCGTGCAGGGGCTGGAGCAGCGCCGCCGCCGCGCCGTGCTCTCCGAGATCGGAGAGCGCGCACCTAAGGAAACATAAGGAAGCAGCGACTCGCGTCAACTCACCGATCGCCGCGCCGTGCTCGCCGAGATCAGAGAGCGCGCGCCCACGCAATGCCAAGAGCCGCGGGTCCTCCCCCTCCCCGCCGCCTCCCTCCCCGCCGCCTCCCTCTCCACGCCCCTCCGCCTCCGCCTCGCCCCCGTCGCCCGCGTCGCCCGCGTCGCCCCTGTGCTGCCGCGGCCCCGCGTGCAGCTCGAGGAGGGAGAGCACCTGTTCACACGCCAGAGGTGTGAACAGCGCCTCTCCACAGCAACGGAAAAAGCGAGAACCGTGCCTCGCGGGGCTTCCGCCGCCGCAGCGACAGACAGCACGCCGCCACCAGCGCCTCCTGCGAGCATGCGTCAACGGCGAGGGCGGACGAGTACGCCGAAGCGGCCTGGCATTCGGATCAGTGAGGAGTCATTCGTACACGCATGCATCTTGGTGTGAGGATACGCCGAGCCGGCCTCGGCGTCGCGGCGCAGCGCGCGCAAGCACTCGCCGCGCTTCAAGTGGACCAGCGGCGCGTACCTGCCCCCGAGGGATGGACCGTGAGGCATGAAGGGAGGGCGACGTGCCTAGCGATAACAAGACTCATGAGAATGAGAATCATACTAGTAGTACTAGCAGTAGTAGTAGCGACGGAGCGTCGCGTGGCTAGCGATCAGCCACGTCTCTGGGCGAGAGAGAAAAGGCCGGACACACGCGCTGGCTGCTTGCTGGTCAGCGGCCGTGCGCACCTCTCAGAGGCGAGGAGGCGGTCGTACAGCTCCAGCGCGACGAGAGGCCGGCCAACGGTGAGGTACACCTACATCAGCCACACACCCACACTCGGGAGGGAGGGAGGAGCTAGCGACTCGTTGCCAACCTCAAGCGGAGAGGGGACACCTTCGCAACCTCGTACAGCAAATCGTCCACGGTAGAGAGCGGCAGCGCGCCGCCGCCGCCGCCGCCGCCGCCCTCCGCGCCGCCGCCCTCCGCGCCGCCGCCCTCCGCGCCGCCGCCGCCGCCCTGCGCAGAGGCATCGCTCCGGAGCAGCGGCTGCCAGAGCCGCTCCGCCTGCTCCAGCTGGCCTACGAGCCACCCTCTCTCGACGTCGGTCACGGACTGCTTCAGCCGCAGTCGCCTCTGTCCTCCAGCTGTCGCCGGTGTACGCGCAGCAGACGCCCTCCCTGACTCGCAGATCGAGCGGCAGCTCCTTGCCACCCAGCCCGAGCGCCTCGCTCTGCCGCAGCGCCTGCACGCGCGCGATGCCGTCCGAGTACGCGCCGCGCTCGATCAGGGCCTGGAGGGGGCTTCGGCGGTGCCTCCGAAACCCGCTCCTCGGTTGCCTGCCTGCCTGCCTGCCTCTCTCTAACTCTGTCTGTCTGTCTGTCTGTCTGTCTGTCTGTCTGTCTGTCTGTCTGTCTGTCTGTCTGTCTGTCTGTCTGTCTCTCTCTCTCTCTCTCTCTCCCTCCTTCCCTCCCTCCCCCTCCCTCCCTCTCTCTCGCCTCGAGCAGCATGTTAGTCAGGTGGAGTGCGCAATGCGCCGCCGCCGACGCCTAATCTCCGAAGATCTCGCGATGATCTCGCGGTACTCTTGGGGTGTGGAGTGCCCCGGCTCCTCCGCCGGCTCCAGCGCGCAAGTCGTGGCCGACGCGGGCGCGGCCACCTCGCGGCCGCCGCCCTCGCCTCCTCCGCCTCCGCCTCCGCCCTCGCCGCCGCCTCCGCCCTCGCCGCCGCCTCCGCCCTCGACGCCGCCCTCGCCCTCGCTGCCGCCGCCGCCGCCGCCACCCACGCCGCCGCCCGCGCGCCGCTCGTCTGCCGCGCCGCCTGCCGCAGAGCTGGAAGCGGCGGCGGCGGGCGGAGACTCCTTGGTGAGGGAGGCGGTGACGTGCGAGAGCAGCTCAATCGCGCGGTCCGCCGCGCCCAGCTCCGTGTACGAGATCGCGAGCTGCCGAACGACATGCGCGTCGTGTGGCCGGTGCTGGAGGAGCGAGGCGAGGCCTGCGGCCGCCTTGCGGTGCTGGCCCAGCTGCGTGTGCAGCCGCGCCTGCTCCCACAGCGAGTCGACGTCGTCCGGCGTGAGCGCCAGCGTCTTGCCGAGGCAGAAGAGCGCCTGCTCCGCCTCGCCCACCTCGGTCGCGAGCACGGCGAGCCGGCGCCACTGCGCCGCGTCGCGGCGCGAGAGGTTGGCCGCCATCAGGTAGAGCTGCAGCGCCTTCTTCTTGTGCCCCTCCTCCTCGTAAATCAGGCCGAGCGTCTCGTACGGGTGCGGCAGCCGCGGGCAGAGCCGCACGACCTCGAGCAGCATCGCCATCGCCTTTTGGAAGTCGCGGTACGCGTACAGCATCGTCGCCTCGCCCAGCTGGCGCTGAACCTCGGGCGGGACCGTCACAGACATTGCCACGAGAGCACTCCTCCCCTCGTGTTGATGAGAGCAGGCGGTCGGGGAGCTTGTGAGGCGGCCTGAAGAGGAAAGAGAAACGGACGTGGGTCACATTACAAGGGATTCGGCTAGCGCACCACACTCCCCTCCTTAAAATCCCTGTGTGGTGGCGGCGTGCCGTTCTCCCATCCCTCCCTTGGGTTGTGTGTTTTCTTTCTTTCTTTACATTCTGCAACAGGAAGAGAAAGCATCAACGCAGGAACACAACGCACTCTCTCACATTAAAATCCCTGTGTCGTGGCGGCGTGCCGTCCTCCCATCCCTCCCTTCGCGTGGCTGTTTTCTTTCTTTCTTTTACTCTCTCACATGACAAGCGATTCCACGACACGAGTGTGGTGGAAAAGAGAAAGCGCGCGGCGCGGTAAAGAAAAAGAGAAAAGCGGGGTGCCGACTTGCTCATGGATGCCGACTCGCTCGAGCTCGCCTGGCTCCTCGACACCGAGTGCCAGGCTGTGCTTGCGCGTGTCGCAAAGCTGCTCGCCGACTGCGCCGAGGACCTCGAGGTCGACGAGGACGCCAAGCCGGAAGCGGTCCGGGGAGGCGACATCGACGAGGGCCGCGGGATGCGCTTCAGCGCCGCCCTCAACGGCCGGCGCATCGAGGCGCTGCAGGTCCAGCTAGCGCTGCCGGAGCTCGACCGGGAGGCGCCAGAGAGATAGTGGCGCGGTGAAGACAGCGTGGCCACGGAAGGACGGGGAGAGTCGGCCACACCCGGAGCAACGCAGACACAGGCAGCACCCCACCAGGCGCCGCTGCGCTGCTCCCTCGCGGCGCCGGCCCAGCGCGCCAAGCAGCTCGTGCTGCCGCAGCTGCTGGCGTGGCGGCGCTGGCTGGGCGAGGCGCTGGCCCTGCTGACGACGCCGCTGCCGGCCACGTGCGCCACTCTCTACTCGGCGGACGCGGCCGTCTCACGCCTCACACAGCTGCTCGGCAGGCCGCCACAACACAGTGAAGCAACGCCTCCCATTCGTGTTGACACGCCCCAAACGAGCGAGAGTCTGTCCTCACGCGGCTCAGGCGGCTCAGCGCTGCACTACTGATCACTTCTGAAAAGTAAGCATCGACGCTCGTGTCAGGCTGCTTGGCGTGCTGCACGCGGCGATGCCCGCGGCGCCTTCCGAGCTGTCGGCCGAGGTGACGCGGCTGATGCAGCCAGCTCTGCCAGAGGCATGGCGCCTCGACATCTCTGTCGCCGCCGAACCGCCGCGCGTCGTCGTTTCTGCGTACCCGCCGCGGGCGGCCGGCGCGGCCGGGGAGGGGTACGGCGCGCCGACGCACGCGGCGGCGGTCGCACCGAGCCTGGAGAGGGGTGTCGCGCGCGCCGAGACCGCGCAGCGGCTCTGCACGGATCTGGCGGCCAAATTGCGGCTCCATGTGGAGCTGAGGAGTGGTAGGACCCCCCCAGCGGCGCAGGGGCGCAGCGCTGTCATCTAGGGTAAAAAAGCCCTGGTCTGGCCGATTCGTTTGCTGTATCTCCCTCTATCGCCCCGTATCTCCTCGCATCTTCTCGCATCTCCCCGTATCTCCCCGTATCTCCCCTTTTCTTCTCTCTAGATCTCTCCCGGTTGCGGTATCTCCAGGTGTCTCCCGGTGGGTCTCCCGGTACGCTCTATCTCTCCCGGTATCCTATCCCGCCGCGCGCTGTATGAGTGTATCCCGCCATATCCCGCCATATCCCGCCATATCCCGCCATATCCCGCCATATCCCGCCATATCCCGCCATATCCCGCCATATCCCGCCGGGCCGAGCGTTTTTTATCTCTGGGTCTGTGGGCGCCCCCGCCCGCGCCGCCTCTGAGGGGGTCGGGCCCCCTAGACTGAAAACAAAAACAAGCTCGAAAACAGCCAAAATCAGCCTGCGAGAGAGGCACTGCGCGCCGCTGACCTCATGTGGGGATGTGTGCCGACACCAATACTGATCTAAAACCTGGAAACCCTTGTTCAAAGCCGACCCTAAGCGCCATCCTTCCTGCTCTCACCTGATGCTGCTTCCCCGCGCCGCCTCCTTGGGCCCCCTTGGGCGTATTTTCTACTCCCAGTGGGGTCCCGGGCCCCCGGGCCCCCTCTTGTTTTCTGTTTTCTGTTTTTCAAAACGCCCGCCCGCCCGCCACCCCGAGGCGGCTCGGCCCCCCACAGACCCAGAGATCAAAAACGCTCGGCCCCGCGGATACCGCGAAAAAAATCGGCCAGACCAGGGCCCGATAAATCGAAAAATCCACATCCGGTGCTCGCTAGGCCCCTAGAAGGCTGCTCGCGCGGGATATGACGGCTCTGGACTGGGCTGACTTCTGGGTGGAGTGGGTGCGTGCACGCGGCTGCTACGCAGCGGCTCGTCGACCGAAATGTTGCAGAGCCTGGCGCCCCTGAGAACACCCGTCGAACCCTGCCAGACTTAGGTATTCTCTGAACAGTTACTCTGTGTGTGTAGAGCTACTCCCCGTCCTTTATAGCTTTGTTTGTCTCTCGCTCTCCTTTGTTTGGCCCCAGACACAGTTATTGTTATGGTGTTATGGCTCTCTGGGCATAGCAGCCCATAACAGGCCCCATAACAGCCATAACACCCATAACATGTTATGGGCTGCTATGAGAGAGCCGTCCCGGGTCCACGGTGTTATGGCCCGAGAGGCCACGCCGAACTGCTCACCGCTGGAATTTTCGCTTCGCGCGCTGCCGCGCGCGCGCGCGAGGTAGGTTCGGCATCGATCGCCAAATATTTTCTCTTTTGCCCTCAAGTTAAATTGAATAACATCAACCTGCCTCCTGAGCGATGGCTTCAGATTGCTCAAGAGAACCCCCCCCCTCTCCCGTAACTCCCCGACCCTCCCAGATTCACGCAATTTCCTTCCCGTTTTTAACTTCTGATCTCAGAGCTCAGTGGAGTCGTAACCGTGTGCTCGTCCTCGTCGACAGCACATAGTTGATAAGTTGAAGCCGGAATCTTCTTGAAGTCGGAGACTCGCAGGTCAAGTGACGAGGGCTTCTGAACATGCACAACATTTGAACATGCACATGATGACCAAAATCACCCCGTTTTTGCCCATTTTCGGTCATCCGTCAAAATATCTGAAGATCTGTCTATAGGATTCTCCCCAAACCTTGCTCAGCTGATCCAGCACGGGCCGTAGGCCAGCCCTGGGCAAAGAAACCAGTACCTCATCGGGCTTCCCTGAGCGTCACAGCTCGGTGATCGTGCCGGCCGGACACCACTGTAACGTCCGTTCCGGGCATTTGGACGCGACCTTCGGGGGCAAAGACATGGGCTCTATGGCTCAGACTGGACTCCTCTTGGTCCCTTCTGATGCCCTAGGCCACACCTGGGCCTTACCTGGGGCGCTAGGGGGCGGGCAGGGTTTGCCCTCCGAAACTGGCCCGAGGCACCTTAAAGTACAAGTGGAGAAAAGGGGGGCGACCCTGCGTCTCTTTCTCTATTAGTCTGTATCTCTCTCTCGAGGTTCTCGAGGTGGATATCCTTTGGCCGCGTTGGGTAGCGAGGATTGGCGTCGGTGACGTGATCCACGCAGGCGTGTTTTCTGACGGCCGACCGTCAGTGCACGGCCCCTTCTCCGACGGCCCCGGCTACTCGAGTAGTTCCCGGACAGGGTTCCCGGGTTCGTCGGGAGTGACGCCTTCGCCGCCCGAGACCTAGCGCGGGGGTGGGTTGGAGGGGGCTCGCTGCGAGCAAGGGCTGCGTAAGAAGCCGATCCCCGTAGTCCGCCCCACTCCTCCCCATCGGGCCGCACCTGCGGCCGCGCCTCGCGTCTATCTAAACGACACAGGATGTGGCTCATGTGGTGGGTGTTCTGTTATTTCATACAGTAACGCTACTTACTTGTATAACCAACCAGATCGATGCGAGGACGCAAGTCCACACCAAACTCGGCCATTCCAACGGCCAGCCATGGACGGCCAGACCGCTCGCTTAAGGCTGATTGGCTAGGAGACGAACGGTCTACCTCCGACGGGGCGGTCTGGATCACGGGGGATGACATCCTGCCTCCCGGCACGCCGGGAGGAGGTGGTTGCTCCGCCGCCAGACCCCCCCCCCCACCACCACCCTCGCCCAAGCGCCAAGCCCAAGGGATCTACAATGGCTGTCTTAAGGTCCGACAGCGTTCGGCACCGGGGCACCGCCTCGGTATACAAAATGCGCCTGCGGGCGGACCCTTACAGATCACAGATCACACAGGACGTTGGGCTGTAAAAAATATTCTGCAAGGTACCTTATTCTTTTAAGGATCAAGCTGGACCATCATCCATCTACAACTAACTACTCGAGTACATTCCAGAGCATATTCTAGCATATCTTGGAATATATATGGACACCGAAAGCCTCTTGGAGGGCCTACGTAGGGAACTCCCAAATAAATTGCGCAAAATCGCGCAAAACGCGCAAAATCGCTCGCTCGCAGCGGTCGGTCGGTGGAGAGAGAGAGAGGGAGGGATGCCAGAAAACACGATCATCGCGTCGCGAGAAACGAATCTGCGAGACGTGAACATGGATCGCGTCACACTAATCCTCGAAAAAGGGATTTCCCCTTGAGAACCTCTAGGACACCAATCCTCGCGCCAACGCACCACCTCGAAAAAGGTACAAAACGGGGATGCGTCCAGTCAAAAGGCACGTCCTGGAGTTTGAGGCGGGCAAGAGAGCTGGCGACCGACCGCGACCGAGGGTGGCAGGCCCACGGCTGGCGGCGATGGACGACCGAGCGGAGACGCAGCGAACCGAGGAGCGGCTTACGCAGGGAACCGATGAGCGGCTTGCGATACCCTCTTGAGCCGACGATCGCACCCATGTACGTGCTGCCGATCAGCTCTCTGCTCGAGTACGACCAGCTGCCTGGCTACGAGCAGCTGTGCGCGGATGATAGGCTCGAACTCCACGACGAGCACAAGCCAACCGCATTCATCTCGCATACTTGGCTCGGCAGTGCGCACCCGGACCCAGAGGGCTCCTTCTTTCTGCTGCTTAAGGATGTGCTCACTCGGGTGCAGCGCCGGGAGATGCAGATCCAGGCCTTCTCTGTCGGACTCGCTCCCTTTTTCGGGCTGGGGCGGAAAGAGAAGCTTGGCGCGCTCAAGGACGGCTACATCTGGCTCGACTGGTGCTGCGTCCCTCAGCGGGAGACCCGCCGGTCCGCCTCCTGGCGAGAGCAGTTCATCCGATCCATCCCATCATACGTCGCACGGTGCCACTACTTTTTTGTGTTGGCCGGGGCCTGGACGCACGAGGACGGGTCGGTGCGAGACTTGCGTGCTTGGCAAAGCAGAGGCTGGTGTCGAATGGAGCAGCTCTCAAATGCGCTGTCGCCACATCCACGGCCGTTCGTCGTGTTCGAGTCGACGAGGGCGATGAGAGCCTGGCCTCCGAGCGGCGTTTTAGGCCACAACATCTTTGCTTTCTCCGTGGGCGAGGGAGCCTTCAGTGTCGATCGTGACAGGCTTGCGCTTGGTCCTGTGATCCTTTCTCTCATCGGCCGCGCCGAGCGGCGTGCCAAAGAGAGAGGCGAGCGCTCGGCGTTTCAGTTCTTGCGCGCCATTGCCGGCCTGCTGCTGACGGGCTTGGAAGAGGCGATACCTGCGTGGAGAGTGCCAAGAGGGATGCGACCGTTCGTTCACCATCACCGGCTGGACCCGCAGTCTCTCGTGCAAACCTCGTCGCGCCGCTCTCTGTCTGCCCTGGCGTGCGCTGTCATGAGTGGCAATCACGACATCGCAGCGCAGCTACTGGCGCAAGGAGCGTCGGCCCAGGACATCATTCCACGTGGCGAGTGGATGTGGCCCTTGACGCCGTACGCGCATGCGGGTGTCTTGGAAGTCGCCGCTCTCTTCGGCTGGCCAGAGATGGTCCGTCTCCTTCTTCGGCATGGTGCAAATCCGCGCCGAAGCGTGGCCGCCGGCTTGCCCTCCGCGATCCACGCCGCAGCCTGCTGCGCTCGCACCAGAGAGTGCGTCGAGGTGCTGCTGGAGGCAGACCCTTCTCTGGGCCACCTGGGCCTCAAGCCGGTTGGGTGGAGGCCCTTTCACCTCGCGCTCTTCACGGGCAGAGCGGCCATCGTTGCCTACTTTGCCGAGTACCACCCCCACCTGATGCATCTTGAGCAGCCCGACCTCTCCCCGTCGGGGATGGTGCTCACCGCGTTCGGCGACCTAGATACGCTCCGCGTGGCCATTGGCCTGAGCCGTGATGTCGAGGACTGCCGCGATACGGTCGGCTCACCCTTACTGAGAGCCATCTTTCGCGTTGCCGACGCAATCGCGAGCGCACCCCTGCCACTTCTGAGGTGCGGCTTGGGCCAGCGTCTCTACAACTCGCGCGCGGCAATGTCGCGCTGCACCGCGCTGCACGTGGCCGCCTTCCGCGGACACCTCAGAGCGATCGACCTGCTGCTCGAGCGGGGCTCCTCTCCGTCGAGCACGAGGCACCCCTTTGGGTTCACGCCCCTGCATACTGCCGCCATCCGTGGGCACGAGAAGGCTCTCGGGCGGCTGCTTGCTGCGGGCGCCGACCCATCCATCCGGTGCTCGCGCGGGATGACGGCTCTGGACTGGGCTGACTTCTGGGGAGTGGATGCATGCACGCGGCTGCTACGCAGCGGCTCGTCGACCGAAATGTGCAGAGCCTGCCCCTGAGGACACCCGTAGAACGCTGCCAGACTTGTACTCTCTGTGTGTACTACTCCCCGTACTTTGCTTGTCTCTCTCCTTTGTCGTTGTCTCTCTCTCCTTTGTCGTTGTCTCTCTCCCCCCTTTGTCTAGTGCGTTCATCAATCAATCACTCACAAAATTCTCATCACAAATATATATCGTGGTTCCTTTCTCTGCTCTCTGCGGGAGAGGGGGGGGAGTCTACCCCAACATCACGCAGCCAGACACGTGCATTTTTTAACTGACAAGTTAGTTAGGACACGAGACGATCGAGGGGTCCCGTACCATGCGGAATCGACCCTATCCAGTGCTCAAGTGCTCAAGGACACGATGACCAGTGAGGTGTCTCTAGGAGCCGGGGGCGCGAAGATGGCGGGCGCTGATTCGAAGTTGGCCGACGTTGTGCGAACGCCTCGCGAGCATATGCGCGGCGCTGAGCTTTGCTCGGACGACGTTGCCTTTATTGAGGAGATCCACAGGAGCTCGGGCGGTTCTGTCTACGCTGGGCGTGATCGCCGCACCGGGGCGGCTGTGATTCTCAAGGTAGCACGAGCGCCCACCATTTAGGAGCGCCCACCGTTTAGGACGTGGTTGCCGACCTCGACAGCTCCCCTCCCTGTGCCTGATAGGAGCGGCTGAAACCTGAGCTGGGGTCCGGTGCATCGCTCGCGCACGAGCTTGACCTGTACGCGCGGCTCCCGCGCCATCCGCACATTGTCGAGTGCTGTGGTCACTTTTGGAAGGGCAGCGGCGCCGACGTCACTGCGGGCTGGGCATCGGATGGGAGGCGCTCGCGCGGCGGCTGCGTCAGAGGAGGAGCCAGACTCGTGCTCGTCCTTGAGGCGGCGCCACTGGGCGATCTACACGAGCTTGTGCAGTCGCGGCGCAGGCTCGGAGGCGTCCCGCTCGCCGAGCGGTTCATCTGCTCGCTCTTCACGCAGATTGCCTCTGCAGTCGTGCACTTGCACGCCCACGGTGTCGTCCATCGCGACCTCAAGTCTTTGAACGTCGTGCTCTTTGCCGAGGCGGACGCCGTAGCCACTGCCCGCGGTATCCTGAGGAGAGAGGAAGACGCCATGTGGCAAGACGTGGGCAGCTCCGGCGAGACGTACCGCTCTGTCCCCATCGGTGCCATCCGAGCCAAGATCTGCGACCTCGGCGTCTCGCGGGCCAGATCGAACGACACCGTCTACTTGCAAACCTTTTGTGGCACGCCTGCCTACCTAGCTCCCGAGATTGTGGGCTCACGGCCGTACACAGAGGGTGCGGACGTGTGGTCGCTCGGTGTGCTCCTCTACGAACTCGCCGCGTTGTCGCTGCCCTTCTTCGGGCGCAGCGTGCGCGAGGTGTCGGACCTGATTGCACGTGGGAAGTTCGCACCGCTACCCCCAACCTACTCGGCGGGGCTGGTTGGGCTGGTCAGTGCGATGCTTCAGCTCGATTTGGATCGGCGGCCCGATGCGCAGCGGGTCCTGGAGTGGGCGAAAGGGCTGGAGCTGGACCGCGCTGCTCAAGCTGCGCCGAGCGAGGCCGCACCCGCACCAGGCGACCATTCGCTCGGTGGGGAGCCGACGGCGCAGACGGCGAGAGAAGCTGTATCCTCCACAGATAGCCCCTCAACCGATGTGAACCGCCGGGACCGACACGATGGCCGCGCGCTGAGGGGCAAAGGGCGGTGTGATATGGCCGCGCAAGGCCACGGGGCGCCCCGGGAGGACGCTAAGCATAGGGAGACGGCGCCTCCTCGCGAAGGGAAGTTTGAGCGGTACCGGCGCGAGTTCGAGGAGCGGCAGCGCTGTGCGGCCGTGGAACGGAATGCCACTGAGGGCGTCACGGGTGGGACGGCGGACATTCTGGTCATGGAGGAGGCGCCTCGCGCAGAGGAGGCAGCTCGGGTTCCCCCTCCGCGTGTCGACCGCCAGAGCGAGGCTGAGCCGCCCGCAGATGCCAGTCCGGGCACGGGACAGGCGCTGGACTCCGCACGCGAGCCATCTGTTTCCGCGGTCTCCGCGAGGAGCGAGAGGCTTGTGCAGAGGCGCCGCGAGCGGGACGCATCGCTCTCGTCATGCGGCAGCTGCCAGACGCCCACTTGCGAGTCTTCGCGCCCGCCGTCGACCCCCGGGATAATGATCACCGAGAGCGCGGATAGGTGGCCAGAGCAGCAGGTCCAGGCGTACGTGCTCGCGCAACAAATGCTGGCGCTCCACGCCAACAGCCGCTGCCAGCAGAGACCCATTCGGGCCGCACCGTCCCCTCAGCAGTACTCGCATCCAGACCCCGTCTTCTCGCGACCCGGCTCCGCTCGGCCTTCTCGGCCAGGGTCCGCGCGGCTGGGGTCGGCACGAGGGCGGCTTGGGGTGGCCGGGGACGGATTCGATCTGATTAGCGGGGCGCCGCTGCGCAGGGGCAGGCGTGGAGGCAAAGAGCAGTAGAGTCAACTCCTCAACTGAGCTCTGCCTGTGGTGAACCGCACAGTGGTAGCAATGCATGTGCATGTGCATGTGCACACTTGCGCTCAAAAAGCTCAAAAGATGTGTTAAAAACTCATCGCCGCCTCCAGTCTCGCGTCCTCAAAAATAAATAAACGCGTGGCACCTCCAAGGCTCCAAGTGCACCTCTTCAGGGAGATCGGAGATGGGCGTAAAAAAAGAACAGTCACCGAGAACAGGTGGAGGTGCCTCCCCCGGCCCGCGTGCCGCGTGCCGCGGGTCTTTTTGTGTATGGCTATGGGTTCTTTGTACACAGACGGTGCTGGAGTCTTTGTACATGCGATGGACACCGTTAGTGGGGACGCAGGACGGAACCAGACTCCACGTGCACCTAACCAAAACCTCTCCCGGCTATCTTATCTGAGAGTGGCGTCAGAGGGCGAGGCCGGGCGGCAACACGAGCCCCGCCTTCTTCGCCTCGGGCTCGACCTTGACGCCGCACACCGAGGCGAGCCGCAGCGCCGCTGCCGGGTCGGAGCAGGCGAGGCACTTGCGCAGCAGCTTGGACTTCTCCGTCTGCACCTCCTGCCCCAGACCCACGAGGACGAGGTTCACCTCCGCCCAGATGTCGGCGGGCATCCACGCCTCGATGGCGCGCCGCGTCTGCTCGGGCGTCTTCGTGCCGCCCGGCCCCGCCCACCCCAGCTGATTGCAGATGCGGTGGACGTGCGTGTCGACAGAGATGCCCTCGACCTTGCCAAATGCGACCCGCAGCAGGATGAGCGCCATCTTCGGCCCCACGCCTGGCAGTGCGAGCAGCCCATCCATCGTGTCGGGCACGCGGCCGCCGTGCTGCTCCAGCAGGATGCGCGAGGTCGCCTTGAGATACTTGACCTGCTCACACCCCCACGCCGTGAAGAGGGGCCGCTCACCGGTCGCGTGCTCGCCTCGAGGGCCGGAGTAGTCGCCTTGTTGTTG
>NW_005194822.1:0-1160 GCF_000372725.1 Emiliania huxleyi CCMP1516
ATGACGGTGAGCAAGATGTCTTTGAAGTGCGGCAGTGTGTTCTCGTCCTCCTCAAAAACAATCACCGACGCCTCGCCGCGCAGGGGGGGTCGGAGGGGTGCGAGAGGGGGCGTGGGTCGGGCGCGCACCGGCTGGCTCCGGGAGCGGCCGTCACGTCGAGGAGTGGGGCTGTCGGCGGCTCGAGCGCCGAGGCGAGCCGCTCTGCTGCGCCGCCGACAGCCCCTCTTCCGAGCCGGCGCGTGGAGGCGAGCCGCGGCCGGTGTCGCTGGTGCGGTGGCGGCGCAGCGTTTATCCCCCTTCACCCGCGCCCGCCCGCCCGCCCGCCCGCCCTCCGGCCTTGCCCCTCCGCAGGCGCGCCGCCCGCCCGCCCTCAGGCCTCGCCGGCCATCGCAAGCACCTCCTACCTCTCGTCGCCCGGCTGCCTCACCGCGCACGGAGCGCTCGGCTGCTCGCCGCCGCCGCCGCGCGTCCCGCGCCGCCACGCTTGCCCCCTCTCCTGACGCGCACCCCGCGCAGACGGCGCTCCGGGACAGACGGAGCAGCGACCGCGCTCAGCGGTCGCTGCTCCGCCCCTCCGTCGCGCGCGCCGCGCGCGCGCTGCGCCGCTGCCGCCGCGCCCCCCTCGCCATCTGTTTCCCGCCGTATGGTGTGCGGTGCGCGCACCGGGCACGCGCAGCGCACACGGCAGCTCGAGCACGGCAGCCTCCCCACCCCCCTACCAACCCCGTCGCGCCGCCGCCGCCGCCCCCGCCACCGCCGCCGCCCCCGTTGTAGCGTTTGGGAGTGCGACTGGCGACGGCAAAAATGCAAGCCCCGCCCCTGGCCACTGTTTTCTTCACATAACAAGGGCTGTGAACAGACGCGAAGGGTCGGTCGGCAGGTGCAGCCTGCCGACTGACGACGGTACTGCGACCGGCGGCAACAGCGGCGCTGCCAGCGTCGTCAACAGCGTCGGCGCAGGCGGCCGGCAGCGACTGCCGGCGGAACGTGCGGCAGCACCATCTGCACTAACTGCCTCGCCTGTCTCGCAAGTTCCGGCCGTCCCTCGAAGTGGAGCAGCTTCCTCCCCGACGCTCCCGTGATCCCCTCGAGCCGTTCTGGCCCCACGAGGTCCTCGGCGTGCCGCATCGCACCCTTTGCGTACTCCAGGAGGGCGTCAA
>NW_005194821.1:0-1160 GCF_000372725.1 Emiliania huxleyi CCMP1516
AAAGTCCATTCCGCTCAGCAGCTCTCCACCACCTCCCTCTCCGCCGCCGTCCCCCCCTCCGCCCTCGCCGCCGCCGCCCAGTCCGCCTCCGCCGTCACCTCCACCGCCGTCGCCGCCGCCGTCGCCGCCGCCGCCCTCGCCGCCGCCCCCCTCGCCGCCTCCGCCCTCTCCGCCCCCGCCCTCGCCGCCTCCCCCGTCGCCTCCGCCACCCTCGCCGCCGCCCTCTCCTCCACCACCGTCGCCGCCTCCGCCCAGCCCACCTCCTCCGTCCCCACCTCCGCCGTCGCCGCCGCCGCCGTCGCCGCCGCCGCCGTCCCCACCTCCACCGTCGCCGCCGCAGCCGTCGCCGCCGCCGCCATCCCACCGCCGCCGTCACCACCGCCGAGCCCACCGCCGCCGAGTCCCCCGCCGCCCTCGCCGCCTCCGCCATCACCACCGCCTCCGTCGCCGCCACCGCCCTCTCCACCGCCGCCCTCGCCGCCGCCGCCCTCGCCTCCGCCGCCGAGCCCGCCCCCTCCGTCCCCGCCGCCGCCGTCGCCGCCGCCGCCGTCGCCCCCGCCTCCCTCGCCGCCGCCGCCCTCCCCACCACCGCCGTCGCCGCCGCCACCGTCGCCTCCACCCCCGTCACCGCCGCCGCCCTCGCCGCCGCCCCCCTCGCCGCCTCCGCCCTCTCCGCCCCCGCCATCGCCCCCGCCGCCGTCACCACCACCCAGTCCGCCGCCCTCCCCGACTCCACCTTCGCCGCCACCTCCATCACCACCACCTTCGCCGCCGCCGCCTTCCCCTCCCCCGCCCTCGCCGCCGCCGTCACCACCGCCCCCCTCACCTCCGCCGCCGTCACCGCCTCCGCCGTCGCCTCCGCCGCCATCCCCGCCTCCGCCATCCCCACCGCCGCCCTCGCCGCCGCCACCAAGCCCTCCCCCCCCGTCGCCGCCGCCGCCCTCTCCGCCGCCAAGCCCGCCGCCGCCTTCTCCGCCTCCGCCGAGCCCGCCTCCGCCGTCGCCCCCTCCGCCGTCGCCGCCGCCGTCCCCGCCGCCGCCGTAAGCGCCACCGCCAAGCCCGCCGTCAAGCCCGCCACCGCCCTCGCCTCCTCCGCCCAGCCCGCCGCCTCCCTCGCCTCCTCCGCCTTCGCCGCCGCCGCCCTCTTCTCCGCCGCACTC
>NW_005194820.1:0-1160 GCF_000372725.1 Emiliania huxleyi CCMP1516
ACGCCCCGCAGTTCCTGAGAGCCGGCTCGCGTTTTTTTTTCGCAGTGTTTTTGTGAAACCCTCGCGGCGCAGTGTGTTATGGTGTCCGCGAGGCGTCGACAACTATGCATGTATTGGTATGGGCTTCCGACGTAGCTCTGGACCACTCCGACACACTCTTGACTCTACGTAGTACCGAGGCTCGAGGCTCACTGTGTGGAACGCGCTTGCGGATGCGCGCCCCAAAATGTCCGCCGCAAAAGGCCTCGTTCTCGCCCCTTTCCTGTACGCGTGGGTCTCAGAGGACGAATGCGCACCGGACCTTCGAGGACATCAAAGTCGGCTGCGCCCTACGGCCATCCAGCCGGCTCTCGAGTGTCGCAGCGCGACGCGCTTCACCCCTCGACTCCGCGCTGCGAGTCGATCTGGAGACGACGCTCGGCCACCGCCAACTCCACCCTGACGCGTCGCACATGCGCCGAGTGTCCCCCCCGAGGGTGTCCTTGTATAGTATGCTTGGTTGCGAGTTAAAAAAAGCCCGTTCCGCACCCGCACCCAGCACCAGTACACATGCCGTTCTGGTGCCCCTCGGCTGGCCAGAGGACGACTCACAATGCAAAATCGGAAAGACGTCACGAGGGGCCGTATAAACGGTACCGCAGCGGCCCGGGACACTAACAGTGAATTGCTGCCACTCGCCCGGCCTCCTCCCCCTCGGGGTCGCCCGGAAAGTGGGCTTGCGCACCGGCGCCCCCCCCAGCACGCCGACCCGAGGTGTACCCTCCGGCCACCTGGGAGGGGAGCGTTCTCCCTTTTTGGCCCATTGGCTTCATCATGATGGATACGGAGGTGGCCAGCCCTTGGTTGTGCACCTGCGGCGCGAAGAGGAGGTGATCTCGGCGGACGACGGCCGTGCCAAGAGCGGGTGCAGCGCGGAAGAGGGTGCGCAGCGCGTCGCGGCCGCGCGCTTGGGAGCCGGGGGGATGGCCGGAGGGGGTGGGACGCCTGCATGTCCTCGAAGCTCCCACCCGCATACGCAAGCCGAGCCGCGAACGGCGGGGAGGGAGTTTTGGAGGGTCAGCCAAGGACGCGCATGGCGAGTGACAAATAGAGGCGACTTCGCTCTACACCGGTTTGCCATCGTGCTCGGGGGAGGGTGGTGGGTGCGCGTATCCTCGATC
>NW_005194819.1:0-1160 GCF_000372725.1 Emiliania huxleyi CCMP1516
AAAAACAGGGGGGAAAACTTATGTGTTTGACCAGGCGGAGGGGAAGGGAATCGCCCCCCCCAATTCGTTCCCCGGGGGCGCCTTCTAAACTTGGGGGGGCAAGGGGTCTGGGGGCTCGATAGCCCAATCGAACGGCTTTTTCTTGGTGGGCGGCCAAAGGGGGGCGGGTTTTTTCCTCCCCGGGGTGCCCAGCCGACCCTGGGATGGCCCCTTCGGGCCCCCCCAGGCATAAACCCCCCCTTCGAAAACTTGGGCGGGCCCCCCACCGGGCCCCCCCCCCCCCCCCCCTACCCGGTCCGGCCTCGCCTTGTTCCTCGCCCCCGCCGCCCCCGCCCTCTCCCTCGCCGCCCCCATCCCTTCCTCCACGACCCCCCCCCCCCCCTCTCCCCCGCCTCTCACAATCTCCCCCCCTCCCGCCGGTCTTCACAGGAGGAGGAGCTCTTCTAAGCTAACCCCTCCTTTGTCGCTGTGCCCCCGCCTGGGAGGGTCGCCGCTGCAGGCGCGCCCCAGGTGGTCGCATCCCTCATGTAACGACGCGAGCAAACAAGCAACGCCTGATTCGCATTCGCCCGCGCGCTGTCATGTTTTCCGTGCCGGTCTGTCTGTGTGTCGAGCACATTTATGTTGGAATTTTCCCGCGGCAGCTGTCAAAAGCTTTGAGGCCGGCAAGGCGCCTTAAAGTCAGCCAGGCCCTGAGGGGTACGCGTAGAGCCTTACCGCGCCCGCCTCCGCGCGCCCGGGCGGCGCCGGCGCCGGTTAGCGGATACGAGAGCGCGCCCGCCGCGGCGCGCGGGCCCGCCGCGCCGCCCCCCGCCGGCCCCCCGCGGCCCCCGCCGCGCCCCGCCCCGTCCACACTGTATAGAGACTGTATACCCCTTTTGAGCTTTGTTGAAGGGGACGGCGCGTCTCGCGAGCCCCGTTCTGGACCCGGAGCCCCGCCCGCCCGCGGGTTTGCCCACCCGCGCCCGCCCTCGGCCCGTCCTCTCCTAGCTTCCTGCAAGCTAGAGGGTCCTCGTCTCGCTCTCCGCTCCGCGCTCGGGTCTCGCGCGGCCCGCCCGCTCGCGGCCCACGAAGCGGGGCCAGGTTCGTGGGCCCCCGCGAAAACGCGGTGTCGAGCCACGTGCGGCGCGGTGGACCACCCCACCGCGTCGCGGGCCATC
>NW_005194818.1:0-1160 GCF_000372725.1 Emiliania huxleyi CCMP1516
TGTGCGCGCTCGTTTCGATGATCTGGTCCTCCTCTGGGGTCCACGGGTGCTTGCTGCCCGAGGGGCGCCGTGGCCGCTTGCCGCTTCCAGACGACGTTGACACAACGGTCTCTTCGTCCGAGCCGTAGGAGAATCGGCTGTTGTCGCCATCGCTGTCCTCGACGGCCGATGACATCCATAGCCCAAGCGTGTCCAATGCTGACAGCGTCAGCGGCTCGAGGACGTCAGGCTGCTGGGCTGGGGAGGGCGCGTGCTGGGGCATGGCGTTCTGCACAGCAATCAGCCTCTCGACCTCCTGCATCGCCTCGTCGCCACTCTCGGGCTGCTGGCACAGGAGCGAGGGGAAGCTCCGATCTGCCATTGCGCGCTCGCTTTTCTCCAGAGGCGGTCGGTTTCAGTCGTATTCATCGCCGGGAAAAGTGGTTTGCGTCTTTCGTTTGGAAATGTGGCGGATGCGCAAGATGTGCGCGCCTTGTGTTTGTTTGTCTGCAGTAGTGTGTGGTGCAGCTGCGAGGAATGCAATCATCCGGATCCCTGCTTGCTTGCAGGCGTGGGGCGGCGCCCGTCCATCCTGCGGCGCACGGCCGAGCACTTTGAATCGTCACAAGGTAAATGATGAGGGACATATTCTCGACTGCGTCATGAGTAGGTAAATGATGAGTGAAACATACAACGTATGCAACATACCTAGAAAACGACTGCGACAACTGCAATAGGACATGTCTTGAACGCACGTGCTTGCCTTCCTACCTGCCCGTGGTCGGGGTAAGGGCGTAGACCTTAGTCGGGGCAACCGGGACGACGGAAGGACCATGGCGCCTGCGTCCCTGCTCTGCGGGGCCAGCTCCTGCACCGCGGCGGTCTGGGAACGCATGGCCGGCGACTACGCCTGCGGCGAGCGCATCCTCTGGCTGCAGTCGCCAGCGGGAGGCTCCTTGAGTGAGGCTGCCGCCTGCCGGCGGGTGGCGGGCGAGTATGCGGCCGAGTGCGGCGAGTGCATCCCAGAGGCGACAGAGCCGACACCTCCGAGCTCTGGCATCCGTGTCAGTGGGAGGAGCTTGCTCATCGGCGATGAGCCCTTCATCATGAAGGGCGTTTGCTGGAACGCCGTGCCCCGTGGCGCCGTGCACCCGCCGTCCCCGGAGAACGAGCTCGCCCTT
>NW_005194817.1:0-13186 GCF_000372725.1 Emiliania huxleyi CCMP1516
CTGCAGGCGGCGCAGGCCGATGAGGATGGACCAATATTGAGCCATGAGTCGTGAGCCATGAAGAGTTGCTGCAGGCTGCGGTCGAGCTCAACTGCTTTTGCCCGCCGGCGCTGCTCGCGGCGCCGCTGGGCGAGCGGCTCGACGCATTTGCGGAGTTTTGGGAGTCGGAGGCGCCGCGCGTCGGCTGAGCCGCCGGTGACATGTCCGAGACATGTCCGAGACATGTCCGAGACATGTCCGCTAGGCGCCGCGCGTCGGCGAGCCGAAGGCGCGCGGTTGGTGCAACTCCACTGCTGCTGCTGCTGCTGCTGCGGAGCAGCAGCAGGAGGAGGAGGCGGAGGCGTCGGCTCCTCCAGGCCTCTCCGACAGCGGCGCAGGGGCGGGGGGCGGAGCGGGGGCCGCCGCAGCGGCCGCCGGCGTCTGCCCGCTCCGGGCGGGTCTGTGGGCGCGGGAGGAGCGAGCGCTGTCAGCGGAGCGAGAGCTGCCCATCTCTGCGACGCGTCAGGCCGCCGCCGCCGACGCTGACCCGGAGCGCGTCGTCTTCTTTGAGGAGCTCTCTCCCCATCCGTCGGCCCGTATCTCGGCCAGATCTCGGCGAGATCTTGGCCCTCGAGATCTAGGATTTGGCCCCGTACTTGGCCCGCCTCGACTCGACGGCGGCGAGGCTCGAGCTGCTCCTCTCCTTCGCCGTCTTCCTCGGCCTGCCAGGCGCGAGATCTGGCCGAGATCTGGCCGAGATCTGGCCGAGATCTGGCCGAGGTCTGGCCGAGGTCTGGCCGAGATCTGGCCCAGCCGTGTCTTCCTCGGCCTGCCAGGCGCAAGGCAAGTCCACCTCCCCTCCTCCCACCCCCTCGCCGTCCTCCACGACTCGTATGGCGCCGCACCGTGGCATGGCGGTGGAGGAGCTGGAGGTGGAGGAGCTGGAGGAGGAGGGGATGGCGGCGGAGGCGGCGGCGGAGGCGGCGGCGGAGGCGGCGGCGGAGGAGGCGCGGTGGCAGCCTTCGGCGCGGAGCTGCTGAGGCACGCGTGCGCTCTCTTCCCCTCCGACCCGAAGCTCGCCTACGTCGCCATGCGCACCGCCGCTGCCTCCGGGGCAACGAGGGCAGCCCCGGCCTCTGTTGGCGGTGGCTCCTCCGCCGCCGCCATTGCCGCCGCCGCCGCCGCTTGCCGCCCGGTCGCAAAGGCGCTGCTGCGGCGGCGGCCGCACGACTTGCCCTTGTACGCGGCGTACGCGCGCGCGTCGCTCGCCGCCGGAGGGGGGGCCGAAGCGAGCCGCGTTTGCTCGTCGGCGATCGGCATGGCGGCCGCCGCGTCGCTCTCGCCGCGCGGGCTGGTTGGACTCGCCTACCTTTCGGCCAAACTGGAGCTCGGAGGGGCGGGAGGCGGAGGCGACGGCAGAGGCGGCGGGGGAGGAGCAGGAGGCAGCGGAGGCGGCGACGCGGCGGCGGCGCTGCGAACTCTTGCGGCGGTGTGGGCGCCGGAAGCTTCTGCGCTGCCGCCGTCTCAGCCGGTACCTCCGCCGCTGCTGCTGCGCGCCCGGCGCTCGCTGAGCGAGGAGGTCGACGGGCTGCTGCGACCGGAGGCTGGCAGCCCGCCGCTGCCGTCCCTCTCGGCGGAGAGTCGCCACGTCGTGAGCGCGTGCGCGCTTCTCGAGCTGCTCACGTCCGGCGTGGAGTCGGCCGCCGCCGTCTTTGAGCGCGTCCTCGCGGCGCTGGAGGCGGGCGGGGCGCCGCCAGGAGGCGCGACTTGGGGCGGCGGCGCGGCACCGCGGCTCGCCGGCGCCGGCTCGCTCGAGCACGAGGCGTTGCTCGAGCAGCGGGCGGTTGCCTGCTCAATAGTGCGCGGTGTCTCTTCACGGCGACGTGCTCTGAACAGGCGTTGCTCGAGGAGTACGTCTGGGTCGAGACGCGCCACGCGGAGAGCAAGCCCACGCCGCCCCGCCGCCGCCGCCGACTGCTCGAGCGGGCCCTGCTCGCCTTCCCCGCCAACGCCGCCTTCTTTGGCGCCCTTACCTCGCTCTGCTCGTCGACACACGCGCGGCTCGGCCTCCGCGCCGTGCTCGCGCAGGCGCGCTCGCGCAGCCCGAGCTGCCTCCAGCTCTGGCTGGGCTCGGTCCGCGCCGCACCCCGGAGCAGGCGGCGAGGGAGACAGGGCGCCCTCCACACCGCCCCGCTCGTGAACAGGTCCTCGTCGAGCTCGGGACGGAGGCGGCCGAGCTGGCGGACGCGGACGTCGCCGAGCTCGTGCCTGGCTTCCTCGCTGCGGGCTCTGGCGGGCAGCAGGCCGCCCCGAGCCAGTCGGCGCCAGGCCGCGCCAGCCGCGAGCGGCGCGCGCGCTCGCTGCTCGAGGAGGCCCTCACACCGGCGCGGTGCGGCGCGTGCGCCGCGCTCTGGCGCCTGTACATCCGCCTTGAGCTCGCTGCCGGCCGCGGCGACGCTGCGTGCCGCGTGCAGCTGCGCGCGGTGCAGCAGTGCCCCGGCCACAAGGGGCTGTGGCTCGCGGTGCTCTCCCCCCCGCTGCTGTGGCACGCGCCGGAGCGGCAGTTGCGCGACACCGTCACGCTCCTGGCCGAGAAGGAGCTGCGCCTCTGCTCCGAACTCCCGGATATGGGCGAGCCGGGCGAGGGCCTGGTGAAGGGGGGGCGGGGGGAGCCGCAGCTGCCGGGTGGACGTGCGGATTCTCCAACCAAACGTCAGCTCGAGGCCGGCAGCGGCAGCGGCAGCTGCAGCAAAGAGGGTGACGACGACCACGATGACTGACGCCCCGCTTCACCCAACCCGTTTGTGTTTTGGGGGGAATATCTGGGCACTGGGGCGTCGGGGACGGAGTAGAGTACGAGAATGTAAAAAGCACATCAGATCCGCTGAGCGCGGTGGAGGAGAAGCGGTGCGCGCGGGGATTTGTGGGGTGGTGTACGCCTACGCGGCGCGTCAAACCGCGGCTCTCAGATCCAGATTTTTGCTCGTTTGGGTCTAATTTTGGTGCCTGTGTTGCGTGCCGTGTAGGGTGTTGCCTCTGTTGGAATGTGGCGAAGATCGAAGTGTGTGCGAGCTCTAGCCTCTAGGCCCGACCGGTACCCTCGTCCGCAGCCTCTCCCTCGGCGATCTCAGCAGCAGCGGCTTCGCGGTTCCCCCGCACCAAGGCCTCTCTCAGAACCACCTCCTCGGGCTTGCCAAAGCGCGAGAAGGCAAACTCCGTCGCATGCGGCGACGGCATCTCGTACAGCAGCGCCTAGAGAGAGAGCTGGAAGCCACTGGTGAGGCGACTGCTACCCTCGCGACCGCTGTGGCAAGCCATGACGCGCTGCGCCTCCCCCTCTACCGCGCCCTCCGCCATCGCAGAGGTGGCAAAGTGACCCACCTTTGGGTAAACGTCGACACGGCCATCCCTTGGCGCCACCGAGGAGAAGCTCTGGCCTATAAGACCGTGGGGTAGCGAGCGAGCGGCGGCGTCGCCCCTCGCGCGAAAGCCGAGGTCTACACGGTGCTTTGGGCCCGAGAGCCAACCGTAGACACGGTTGCCTATTCGTGGCTACATGGAGTGAGTAGATGCGCGGCGTGCTGCGCTCGAGATCAATGCGTGGCTGCCCCGTGCGGTGACTGTCCAATTGCCGAGCGTGAAGGTGGCCGCAGAGAGCGCCATGTCCATGCTAAGGTCTCTGCACTGCTTTGAACCACCCGTCCCGAGGCTGAAGAAGGCCCCGTTGCAGGTCCCGTTGATCACATTCCAGCCCCAGTTGTGTGCGTTCAGCGCCGACGCCCAGAACGACACCTTGGCAGGAGAGTGTCCCGGTGACCAGGGCAGCGAGCGAGGGGCAAGAAGATGATAGCGGCAGAGGCGACCACCCAAACTACAAGATGTGACTGCAAAACCAGCTACCCCATTACCTTAGCCCACGAGTACGAGTAGCCCAGCCCGAGCGATCCGGCCACGAGATGCGCCTCGGTCATGAAGCTGCCGTGCACGACGAGCCTCCCGTGGTTGATCACAAAGCTGGCATCCTGCGCGGTGAGGAGAGCGGGAGAGGATATGGAGACCGTGCTATGAGTGCCTCAGCCGCTACATAGGGAAGAGGTCGTGCGGACACTGTGACATGAGCAGCGTGCCCCCGACAGTGGCAGCTGCCCCCTTATGTCCTGTACTCAGCATTTGCATCTAGAGCTGGCATCCTCGATCTTCACGTTGACCGCTATTCTCGGAGCGGAGAATAGGTTGTACAAGGCGCCGTCCCTGCCGCGGAAGTCCGCCCTCCCGCCGTGCGCGAACTGCAAATGCGGGTCTCGATATATCTGCGCCGAATCGGAGCTGGACGATGCCGGGGGCGGCGGCGGGTGGGTGGTAACGACTGAGGTGCCGGCAGAGACATCGGCGGTCAGCGGTGTCGACAACGTAATGGGTAGGCCGCTTTCGAGACGGCGCTGGCGGGAACGCAATCCGAGCATGAGCACCTCAAGTATCATCCCTCCTATGTAGATGATACTTCCCGGGCCAAGGTCGGCGAGATAGCACTGGACGTAAATCACCAAATCGCCAGTGCTCGCATCCTCCGTCAGGGTCATCTCTGCTCCGTCGGAGCACGTCGGAGGAGAGGGAGGTGGAGGAGGCAGCGAAGTGCCCGGCGGCAGTGGCAGCGGCGACGGTGACGGCGGCGGCGGTGACGGATGCGGCGGTGGTGGCGGGCTCTCACAATCGAAGTGGTCGCCTCCTACGTGGATACAAGGCGCGGCAGGGGCAGGCGGGGGCGAGGCCGGCGGCTGATGCTCTCCGCAGTAGAACCAATCTCCCCCGTACGCCTCCGTGTTGACGCCCGAGAAGTGATCGCCGTGCGAGCACGGCAGTGACTCCGCCTTGCACCATGCGCGGCCGTCGCCATCGCAAGCGTTCGGCTCACAACCGTATTGTGTCTGCTGGCAGCGGACGCTGTCTGCAATGTCGGACGTCCACTGCGCGGCGCAGACGCACGGCGGAGCGCTACCCGGTGAGTTCGGTGGCCACGGCGGTGGCGGCGGCTTCGGTGGCGGCGGTGGCGGCGGCGGTGGGGGGAGCGGCCGCGGAAGCGACGGAGGCATATTTGGCGGCGGCGGCGGCGGCATCATTGTGCAGACAGACCCCGAGTGTGTGACATAGTTCACCTCGCTGATGTGAGGACCTGGCTCGGCTCCCTCCGACATTGCTCGTCGTGGGCTCCGCCGCTTCACCTTGGAGCCGACATCTGCCGACAGCGGCACAACGTCTTCACCTATGGGCCGTGACATGGACGCGTCATCGACGGGGTCATACGGACGCAGTCTTCCGACTGCGCGACTCCGCCGCCGTTGTGTACCAGCGCGACCACCCACATCGGCGGCCGAAGGGCGGAGCCGCTCCTCGTGTACGGGGGCGTGTACAAGCTGTCGTATGGGTTGTGCTGCACCCCTTCTTGTGTCCACGCGAGGTCCGAATTGACGTACCAATAAAAGGTGTCGCCATCGACGATCAGGGTGAGCTCGTCCGCCACATCCTTCCCCTGCTTGAGGAGCTGCGCCTCCTTGTTGGAACCCCAGTGGGCGTAGAGGTTCCCGTCTTCTCCGTTGCAGTAAAAGCCGGCGTCGATGGCAAAAGCATGCGCGGCCTGACCGCAGGCGTCGCTTTGCTGGCAGTCTGTGCTCGGTGAGGCTCCCGAGGCGGCGCCGATCTGATCAAACAGCTCCTTGAAGTCCGCGGTTGACGAGGTGTCCCAGGTCTCGGGCTGCGACGCTAGAGGCGCCCCGCTGATGCCCGCCTGCTGCAGCCCGACAATGACCTTGTTCTTCTCCACCTGTGAGCACAGTGGTGCGCATCTGGCAGAGTGCGTTCGTTGTACCTGGCTGGGCCGCTGAGGGGCGAGTGGTCACCGGGCACTTGAAGGAGATGCCGCCGCACCCCTCGCCGCCGACGCTGCACCGCGTATCGAAACCAATGCAGGTCCAAGCCGGGGTGTCGCTTTGCCCCCCCGTCTTGGTGAGCGACCCCGGACCGGTGCGGCACTTCTCCTCGTTGACGTACTCGAAGCCTGTTGAAGTCAATGGGCATGTCCCCGGTGCCGCTGGCGCCGGAGGCGAGGGCGATTGCGGTGGCAGTGCGGCGGCGCAGTAGAACCAGTCTCCATCGTACGCCCCCGTGTTGACGCCCGAGAAGTGGTCGCCATGCGAGCACGGCAGTGACTCTGCTTTGCACCACGCGCGGCCGTCGCCATCGCATGCGTTTGGCTCACAACCGTATTGGGTTTGCTGGCAGGCGTCGGTACTGTCGGACGTCCACTGCGCTGCGCAGGCGCACGGCGGGGCGGGCGGCGGCGGCGACAACTGCGCTGTCGCGCCAACCGTCAGCAAAGCGATCATCGCTGCACGGTTGCATGCCCGCAAGCTGGAGCCCCACAAAGACGTTTTTGCAAGTCTCGCCACGCCAGCGGGCGGTTTATGATTGCAGTCGACGTATACTCGTCACGCTGATGAGGATCTTTGTACTTAGTGCTTTTGTCTCTATTCTTTCTCGACCTCTATGTGCAACCTTGAGTGAGAGAGAGAGAGGAGAGAGAGAGAGTTAGTTTAGTTTAGTTTAGTTTAGTTTAGTTTAGAGAGAGGAGAGAAGGAGAAGAGAGAGAGAGAGAGAGAGAGAGAGAGAGAGAGAGAGAGAGAGAGAGAGAGAGAGAGAGAGAGAGAAGAAAAAAGAAGAAGAAAATATACAATAAAGGAGGGATTGAAAAGAAAGAAAAGAAAGAAAAAATCCGGCAAAGGGAGGATGGAAGGAAAAAAGGTTTAAGGCTCATACTAATAGTTGTGTCGAGCCTGTCTGCTGTGAGAGAGAGTTCTTTGTTTAAATACTAATAGTTTCTTCCGCCGTTGCGCGTTTTGTAACCGCATCATGAACTTTGTATCAGCAAGCGGAGCACGACGGCGGCGTGGCCTTGGCTGGCGGCGCCCATCAGCGCGGTGACGCCTTTGCTGTCCTGCAAGTTGACATCCGCGCCGCGCTGCAGCAGCAGGTCGACCACCCGCTCGTGGCCAAACTGGGCGGCGCCCATCAGCGCGGAGAGGCCGCTCACATCGCCTGCCCCGCACGCGTTGACCCGCCCGCCGCTGTCGAGCCACGCCAGCAGCGCCGCCTCGTCGCCTTCCGCAGCTGCTAGCGCCGCCTCTTTGGGAAGGCTGCCCAGCAGGCCGGAAGAGGCCGCTTCGCCCGAGGAGGCGCCGCTCGCGACGGACTGAGCCGCCTCCCATGGTTGATCCTGTGTCTCACACGCGTGAAACCCATCTTCCGGTCCTCAAAATAAAAAGGATTTTATAACAAAACTCCCTCGTCCAAACAAAAAGAAAGCGAACGAGCACCGAGCCGCACCGACCAGAGTAGGGAAAGTCCTTGGATCTTTTTACGAGTACGATTGTGAGCGCACCCGCTCATAGTCCTACAAGATGTAGCTTGTAGGATTGCGCTGCTCGCAATCGGAGGCATGTTGCTAGGATTGTGAGCTAAGCTGCTCGCAACCCTAGAGTTTGCTCGGATTGTGAGCGCGCTGCCGCTGGTAGTAGTCGTAAGCGTCACCAGTCACCTTGGGAGCAGAGCTGCTCTTAGTCCTAGAAGACGTAGGATTGCGAGCGAGAGCGTGGGTGCTCACAATCGCCGCACAGAGATGCTACGACTGCGACACGATTGCGAGGAGTGCTGCTCACAATCCTTCGACTTCTAGGATTGAGAGCGAGCGCTCTCATTCCTAGCCTGGTAGAAAAGAAGCTAGACGAGGTTCCCACCGGCCGTGTCCGACAGCGGCAAGGACGGTCTTTTCCCTACCTTGGTGCTGTCTTTTTACCAGCGAGCCGTCTTTTTCCAGGTTGCAACCCTTGTTCCGCCGCACTGACGGCTGTGAATTTAGCGGCAACCAACAGCTCTCAGCCCCCCCGGTGCTCGCGGTGCTGGGGCATACGGGCTCGCCGGGGGGGGTAGACCCGTCGCAACAACAGCCGAACTATCATGAACCACGACAAGGAGGACCACGCCTCCCCGAGCTCGATGAGGAGGCGGCGGAAGGGGTGGGCGAGCCGAGTACGATAGAGAGACCGCGGATGCGAGCGCGATTCGTCGACCAGGGAGACGGCTGGCCCGACCTCCCGGGGTCCCGGGGAGGTGCGGCGAGACGACCTAATGCTGCCGCCCTCGCCCGGCGGGGAGTCGGGCACGGGATCGCCGTCGGCGGAGTCAACGAGATCAGGCAGAGAAGGCAAGACGGCGACGGGGCCGCAGCCGCGAAAAAGGCTATAGGAGGGCAGCGGGCCCCGCAACCGTCGCGTGACCAACGGAAGGCGAACAGGAAGGAGGACCGAGGCCCGAGGGGAGGGAGGAGCCCCTTCGGAATGGGGGTGTAAGGAGGCCGTCTCGGGTCCGGGGTCGGCGCTCGCGGCGTGTTTACGTTACTTTTATTTTATGGCTCTTTCCCTGCGAAAGCGCACCCCCTCGAGCGACGCACCCCGTCCCCGCGCCCAGGGCTAGAGCTCTCTTGTGCCCGCAACCCGCCCCCGAGCATCTGGCCCGCTGGGTGCGATTCTTAGCTCCCCGGCCCTGAATGTGACGGGCTACCAACTGCACTCCAAATGCTCCAAGACGGTGGACATGCTCGACGGCGCTAATCGTTGTCGACATCCCCGCCAGCGCCAAGCGCCAACGCCGCAGGGTCATCCTCATAAATCCCACCCAGCTCCAGTAACGCGGTCTTGACCAGCCCGGCGAAGCCCTCGGTGCTCTTGAGCGGCTCGAGCAGGCCGCCGTCGGCGCCACTGTCGTCCTCGAATTCTCGCTCGTGCAGCGCCAGCCCATTCGCGAGCTGCTGCGAGAGCAAGCTGATGCGTTCGGCCTGCTGACGCAGGTCCGCCGCGCTCTCGAGGCGCCGCGCGCGCAAGTGCAGCGCCGCGCGAAGACGCGTCACATCGGCGTCGAGCTCGAAGTCCTCGAAGTCGATGGGCTCGCCGGCGTGGAGCTGATAGTCCAGCATGGCCCCGTCATCCGCGAGGGCGCGGCACTCTTCCACCGTCTCGCGCAGAGCGTCGCAGCGCGCGATCAGCAGCGCGAGCGGGCCGCGCCGCGCCTCGGCTGCTGCCTCCTCCTGGAGCGCCGCAAGATGGTGCTTCAGCCGCTCGACGAGCACGCGCCGCTTCGTCGCCAGCACGCGCCCGAGCACCTCGGTGCGGACCTCGCTCAGCCGCGCGTGGATCAGCAGGCGCTCAAGCTGCCTGAGCACGTGCACCGTTTTGGTGGCGGAGCTCTCGTAGTCCCGCATCGCCTCGTCGAGCGCCGCATTCACGCGCGCGCCCTCGGACTCGCAGCTCATGCGGAGCTCCTGCTGCACGAGCGCCACCAGCCGCGGCAGCCGCGGCGCCGGCGCGGCCGCGTCCAGCTTGTCGTCGGCGGGCGCGCGGAAGGCAAAGGTCGCCGACGCCACTTTGGTCATGAGGCGCTCGGCGAGCTTCGGCAACGCCTCCCACGCAATCTTGAAAAAGATGTCGAAGCGCGCGGGCTCATACGGACGCGTGGGCACCTGCACGCGCCACTCGGGGCTGCGCTCTGAGCCCTCGGCCAGCGAGCGGACCTGCCGCAGCACGCGGCGTAGCTGGGGCTCGCGCAGCGACCTCCAGATTGTGACGCCAACCGGGTAGCTGCCGACCTCCTCTGGCGCTTGAGCGGGCTGGATGCCTTTGGCCCACTGTATCGAGATGAGCTTGGCAGTTTCGGGCCACGACACTCCCGCAGGTCCGTACTTGGAGACCTCTGCCTGCGTCGGACCTCTGGTCACGGCCTCTGTGATGAGGGTTGGCGGCGGCAGCAGCAGTCCAGCGATCGGATCGTTGAAGACGGCACGGACTCTCCGGCACGTTCCTCTGAGACGCCATCGGCCAGTCAGTGGCGGCAGCGCCTCGCCAATGGCGACGAGGTCGTCGTGCGAGAGGTCGTCGAAGGTGGTGGGCATGTGGCGGGCTTTGAACGCTGCTTGCCACCCAGCTTTCTTTGTTTTGTGTCGAACCTGTGTGCTGTCGCGCTCGAATTCTTTGTTTTCACGATGGTGTCTCTCGACGCGCACCGCGCCACCGCCCTTGCCAGACGGGGCGTTCCAAGGCCGCACCTCTCTCGTCTCGGTTGCCTGCCCGAGCGAGCAGCCTCGTCTCCATCGGCGTGGGCGCCTTCTACGGCTGCTCCTCGCTCGTCTCCATCGACCTCCCTGCCACCCTCACCTCCATCGGCGACGGCGCCTTCGGCAGCTGCTCCGCCCTCTCCTCCATCACCTTCTCTGCCACCCTCACCTCCATCGGCAACCGGGCCTTCGAATGCTGCTCCTCTCTCGTCTACATCGACCTCCCCGCCACCCTCACCACCATCGGCGGCAACGCTTTCGCCCGCTGCTCCTCCCTCGCCCGCGTCATTCTCCCCGCCGGCCTCACCTCCATTGGCCACAACGCCTTCGACAGCTGCTCCGCCCTCACCTCCATCCACCTCCCCGCCGCCCTCACCTCCATCGGCAACGGCGCCTTCTCTGGCTGCACCTCTCTTGCCTACGTCGCCTTCCCCGCCAGCCTCACCTCCATCGACAGCGCCTTCTGGAACTGCTCCTCCCTCGCCCGCGTCACCTTCCCCGCTGGCCTCACCTCCATCGGCAGCCTCGCCTTCGCCCTCTGCTCCTCCCTCTCCCGCGTCACCGTGCCAGACACAGCCACGATCGGCGACGAGGCTTTCGAATCTGAGACCACCGTCCTCCGCCTCCCGCCCGCAACGATGCGCTGGTACGAGGCGGTGGACGGGGCTCTGGCCTACAAGCGCTTCGCTCTCGAGCACAAGGCTGGCCTTCTTGGCTGGCTAGAGCGGGCCCAGATCAGGCTCGGCTCTTACGGCCCGGACGGCGCGGCGCGCAAGCGCGACCGCGAGGAGTTTGAGGGCGACTTTGGGCACGGCGCTGCGGCGGGATCGTGTGTGAGAGACTGTTGAAATTACGTTCACGGTTACGACCACACGGGCGGCACTAAGTGCACGCCGGTTGTCATCAGCGGGCTCAAGAGCCGGCCGGATCTAAACGGCACGCGCGCGGCCGTGCTCTCCTACGAAAAGGGGAAAGGCCGCTACGCCGGTAGCGGTACGCGCGGTGTGGACTAGGTCCAGCCCTGGGTGAGCCAGATCTGACGTTTTGGGACATCGCGTCAGATCCGTGTTTTTCTCGTTGTTTTGTCGCTCGCTCCGCTCGCCACCTCACGCTCCGTAGCCCGGCCATGGCCAGTACCCCGCGTCTCAGTGAGACGCGTGGTACCATCCAACTCCGGTCGACGGGCTCGAATGCGCTCAGCCTCAGGAGGGACAAAACCGCGCGAATTCTGCACGCCTCGCTGCACCGCTGGCTTGACTGAATCAGGCAGCAGCAGGCTGCCGCAGTACCGGCACTACCGGGAGAACTTGGCGGGCAAGGAGCTGGGCTCACTTCTCATGGCGGGAACCGGCTTCGGGGCGGCAGGGCTGGCCTGTCTGATGGGCGGCGCGCCGAGCAAGCCTGCGAAGATGCCGTCGTGGCCGTACTCAAATCTGGGGTCGCTCGGGAGTCGGGACAGTGCCTTCACAAAGGAGCTTCCATTCGACGAGTGCCGGCGGCGCGGCGAGGGAGAGGAGGGGGACGAGGGTGGGGATGCGCCGAGCGACGAGAGCGACTGGTGATATTGCGACCAGGCGGATTGCGAGAGGTAAAGGTAAGGTAAGGCAAACCGCGGATTGCGAGATGCACAGATCAACGCGGCAGCCGCGGCACGATAGGCCGGGCGCCGGAGACGCGAGAGGGTCGAGCCCGGCGCCGCGCTGCCAGCGAAACACGCACGATTGTTGTTGTATATTTATACATCATTTCTGGGGGGCGGGCGCCCACGCGCCACGGCCCGGCCCCTCTCCGGGACCGCGGGTCGACCTGGACCGGGCCCTTCTTAGTACTCCCCCTCCCCGCGCGCGTGCGCGTCCCGCAGCCGCAGCACGCCCGACTCGCTCAGCGCGCGAGCGAGCTCCGCCACCTCCTCCTCCTCGTGGCCGGCCGTGACGACCACCCTCAAGCGGGACGTCCCCTCGGGCACGGTGGGCGGGCGGATGGCGGGCACGAGGAAACCGGACCGCTGCAGCCTCGCCGACGCCTCGAGCGCCGCCGCCTCGCTCCCCACCTCGATCGGCACGATCGGGCTGCGCCAGCCGCACGCCTGACCAAGAAACAGCCGCAAATCGACAACACGGCAACCTTCAGCGGGCCTCGCGCGGCGCCGCAGGCCTGGCGAGGCGCGCTGCCGATGGCCGCCTCGAAGGCGCATACGCGCGCCCAGAGCTGCGCGCGCCGCTGCGGTGTGGCGAGGGCGAGAGCGGCGTCCGCCGCCGCCACCGCCGGCAGCGGCAGTGCGGTGGAGTAGATGCCTGCTCGGCCGCGCGAGAGGAGGAGCTGATGCAGCGGCGAGGAGCACGCGACGAAGCCGCCGTGCGCTCCAAACGCCTTTGAGAGGAGCCGACAGGTCACCACTGCGAGGGTCATCGGCCGAGCGTGGACTCGTCGCTACGGAGACGCCTTCGAGAGGGTGCCGACTGAGACGTCGACGCGGTCGGCGACCCCGGCCTAGAAGGAGCGCGCGACGAAGGCTGAGCGAGCCGCTGGAAGCGGCTGCCTCTCGGTGACCCTCTCTTGAGCCAAGCGCCGCCTGCTCGGCGACTCCTCCGCCTAACCCTAACCCTAACCCTAACCCTAACCCTAACCCTAACCCTAACCCTCTCTTGAGCCAAGCGCCGCCTGCTCGGCGACTCCTCCGCCGCCCTCGCCGTACACGAGAGTGGCGTGCGCCTGCGGGGGAGGCTCAGGGGAGGCTCGGAGACGGTTCCGCTACGTCTCGGGTATCTCGGTGTGCATCTCGGCCGCATCTCGGCCGCATCTCGGCCGCATCTCGGGCCGCATCTCGGCCGCATCTCGGGCCGCATCTCGGGCCGCATCTCGGGCCGCATCTCGGGCCGCATCTCGGGCCGCATCTCGGGCCGCATCTCGGGCCGCATCTCGGGCCGCATCTCGGGCCGCATCTCGGCCGCATCTCGGGCCGCATCTCGGCCGCATCTCGGCCGCATCTCGGGCCGCATCTCGGGCCGCATCTCGGGCCGCATCTCGGGCCGCATCTCGGGCCGCATCTCG
>NW_005194816.1:0-1160 GCF_000372725.1 Emiliania huxleyi CCMP1516
TGTGGGAGTCGTGCAAGGGCAAGGTCTCCGAGGAGCGGATCGCGGCGGGCACCGCGCAGATCTCCTCCAGCGGCACGCTCACGCTCACGATGCAAGAGATCAAGATCATGCTCGCCAAGTGCATCGAGCTCGCCGACGAGTGCGCCTCGGGGAAGCGCAGGGGCAATCCCTACAAGTGGCTCCAGTGCCACACGCTGCTCATTGCGTCCACCACCCTCGGCGGTCGCTCGCACAACCTGGTCGACACCGTGAAGGGCCAGGCCAAGGCCGAGGAATGGGGCGTCGGCGAGGACGGGTCGCCGATGTGGCAGTCGGCCGACGCAGACGGCGTCACCGGCTTCTCCCCGGAGATCATCACGCTCGACAACGTGTACATCAAGGGCGGCGGCGCGGCGACCTTCTGCTTTATGAACCACAAGCTACCGGAGCTCGACCTGCTCTGCTCGCTCGGCTTCAAACTCTTCTACCAGCACTCGGCCGCGACCCACAGCGACTCTGTCGACCCGCCCACCTACTCCAACTGGAGAGTCAAAACCCCTCATATTAGATATTTGAGACATCGTGTCCCATTATAATACACTAAATAAATAAATAAAAACGGACACCTCGCTCTACTGTGAGATGGGTTAAAAAGGAACAGGCCCCCGCCCTTGCGATCTTTGTGCAGGGTTCTTTGTGGGTGTGGTCGGCGACTAGCCGGGGTCGTCCTCCCGATGGGGGGCTAGCACTAGCCGTCTTCCACATGGTCCCTCGGGTCCCTGCTGCTCCTAATCTCTTCGTACATCCTCCTGCTGATCTCCGCAAAGTCCTGCTCCCTCCCTCGTCTCGCCCTGCGCGTCTGCTGCGCCTCACCGTCTTCTGCCCTGCGTCGTCTGGCGACGGGTCCTCCATAGTCGGTCGAGGTCGCCGCCCTCCTCGTGCCTCTTCCCAACGTTCCCTCGGCGGCCGATGCCGTCTTCTCCGGCTCCCCAGTCCCCGGCTCTGCCCTGCTCTCGTCTGCGCTAGTTTCTGCTTCGTCATCACCGGCGTCTCTCCTCTTCCTTCTCCCCTTCTTGTATGCTTTGCACATCGCGTCGACTCCTTTTCGCTGAGCACCAACCTGAAGCCCGCCCAGCAGCTGAACCGCTCCCTGGGCGGTCGAAGGAGCATCATCAGTCTCA
>NW_005194815.1:0-1160 GCF_000372725.1 Emiliania huxleyi CCMP1516
GAGCGGGGTGGTCCCGCCAACTGGCAAGCGACAGCGTCGGCAGGGCCCGAGCGAGGCGACCTCCGGGACCCAGCGAGAAGGGGCCAAGCACCATCGCTGCCATTGTCATCGGAATGCTCCACTACTATCGGGCAAGCGAAGCTGGTAAAGACGCGAGCCTCCAACGATCGCGCATGTTCTCAACAAAACAGAGGGAAGGAGGGAGAGGGGGGGCGGGGAGGGGGAGACTCGACCCCAGACAGACGCCGACCAGCTTGCTTGCCACTGCCATCGGAATTACCCCGGCATCGGTTCTGGCGAGTTACAGCGGAGGTCTGGGAATGTTCGTGTTGAAACCCTATGTTGTCTGTGGGCGTCTCGTGATGCGACCTTGTGTGAGCCTGCAATGTGTGCGCTCCACTCACTCACCACTCCTGTCAGCGTTCGCTACTAGGATCAACGAAGGTGTGAGTCAAACGCACATATTGTTACGTATTAGCTACATAGCGTTTTCCTTGTGATTGAAGAGCGCGCTTGCTGTAGCGTATCCGTTAGACGTACAAAGGGGCGCGGATTGGGCGGGGGAGACGGGAGGAGGGGGGGGGGGGTCCATTGAATACTGTCTAAGTAAGAGAGGGGGGTCGGGAGGGGGGGGGGGGTAAATCTGGGAAGGGTGTGTGTGTGTTGACGTCCTGAGAAGACGTGCTACGAGGACCGAGCGAGCAGAGTACAGAAGGAAGAGTGCGGGCGCCACGCCCGCGGCACCGAGCCAGCCAGTGGTCAGATTATCCAAGATATTGGAGTTTCAGCCACGATTTCACAACTTTGGGGGCAAAATCGGCTCTCTGGCGGCTACGGCTCTATTCCTAGCCCACAAACTGCTGGGCCTGGGGGGTGCCAACCACATGCCCTGTCACGCGCGCGCGAGACGTGCAGACAGGGTTGCCAGGTGAGAGCGAATGGCGCGGTTCACGCCTCGCACAACAGAGAGAGAGATGCGCTCTGCATGGTGGGACATAAAAGAGAGCGAGTACTTGGGCGAGTAGGCCGTGCGGTCGACGCTGCCGCGCGCGACTTTGCGCGCGAGGCGGCGCAGTTTGAGAACGGCGGTGGGCGAGAAGCCGCCGCCGAACGTCTCGTGGAGCAGCAGGTGAAGTTGTGCGCTGACAAAGATCGCGTCG
>NW_005194814.1:0-3746 GCF_000372725.1 Emiliania huxleyi CCMP1516
ATTTGGAGGGCCTGAAAAGTTTAAGGTGTTGCTGCGCAAAAGGGTGGGGAGCCGCGGCGGCGCCGCAGGCGCGGGCGCGCAGTGGAAGCACGCTAGCCATACATGTTCACGCAGAGAAGCTGACGGTCGGGGTCGTGACGGCTCGAGGGTGCGCACACTAGCGGCCGGACGCCTCACCCGCGGACGCCTCACCCGCGGACGCCTCACCCGCACGCGCACCCTCCAACATCGCCGCCGAGCCCAACGCCCTGCCGTCAATCTCGACGAGCGCCGCACACCTGCGCGGACAGTGGGCAGACGTTGCCGCCTTGTGTCCTCGTGTGCCCGGAAAGCCTCGAGCCGGCGCGCACCGGTGGCAGCGCAGGATGAGGCGGCAGCAGTGGAGGGTTGGGGCGCATTTGAAGGCGCTGGCCCCGACGCGCCATTAACTGGGTCGGGGTGGTTCCTCACCCCTCTGGTTTCAGTCAAGCGGGAAGAGTCTGTGCAAGGGGGGCGGATGGGGCTGGCTGCGTCACCTTGGAGCATGAAAGGTTCCTACAGTAAGGCTACTCGAGTACGCAGCACCTTGGCTTGGCCCCCGAGCGGGGAGGCGGTCGACGACGCGCAGCATGGCGGTGAGCGCAGCCTGACGACGCGTCTTGATGGACGGATCCTTCTGCCGACTGACCAGCTTCGCCCAATCCTTGATCAGCGGCTTCGTCACCAACATGCGCTCGAGAGGCGGAGCAGCCTCGATGCGATCCAATTCGGTAGCTATCTTGTAGCGCAGCGCATCGTCAAAAGGAAGCTTGTTGCAGGCGTCGCGCGCCTCCCCGAGGTCACGCAGGAAGCTCTCCATATATGTTGCAATAGCCCCCGGCTGGTTGGCTACTGCAGTGCTCCCGTAAAACGTCTTCGCACCAGGCTTGCGGCCCCCGTCCACGGCGCAGATCACGCAGTTCGTGCACGGTATTCGGATTTTGCTATTTGCTCGTGTGGGGGTATATTGCAGATTTGTCAATGGTACCGCGTCTGCGACGCGGGCGCCTTGCGAGCAGAGCCCTTAGCCACCCTTTTATGTCTTGCGCGGTCAAAAACTTTAGGTAAGAGCCACATACATTGAAAAAACACTGCCGGCACTTTCGAAGAAGTTTCCGCTCGAGCCCACCTCCGGTACATCTCTTGAGCATGAACGTCCAGGAGACACCCTCCACGGACGTCGAGATTGGAGGCATCCGCACGCGCGGCTCCTTCCAAGCCGGCCAGAGTGAGACGCGCGTACCAATCACGTTCAAGGATCTGAAGGCGCCGCGCTCGCTACTTGCACTGCGCCCTCGCGCGCTCCCTGCGCGTGAGGCCCCTCCCATGCGTCGCCTCGCAGTATTCGGTGCGCACTAAGAAGGAGGGCACCAAGGTAATCCTGCAGGGTCTCACCGGCCACTTTCGTGCCGGCCGGCTGACCGCCCTCTTTGGGAGCAGCGGGTGCGGGAAGACATCCCTGATGGACGTGCTCGCCGGGCGGAAGACGACGGGCACGATCGTGGGCGAGGTCCGCTTCAACGGCGCCACGTGCTTGAAGAAGAACATCAAGCACCTCTGTGGCTATGTCGAACAGTTTGACAATCTCGTTGAGGCGCGCAAAGCGCCATCGATATCAACTGACACCTCTATTTAAAATATCGCCAGGGCCCACACGCAACACAGTCGAGCCGCGCCTCGCTCACACAGTCGGTTGTGCGGTCAGGTGCTCAGCGTCGAGCAGATGCTCATGTACACCGCCGAGCTCAAGCTGCCCGCGCTGACGCGGGCGCAGAAGCGCGAGCGGGTGGAGGAGGTAATCGCGCAGCTGCGTCTCGAGGGCTGCCGCAAGACGGTCATTGGCGGCGAGCTCGTCAAGGGCATCTCGGGCGGGCAGAAGAAGTGCGCCGTCATCCGCCCTCCCGCCTCAGTGGCGCGGCACAGCGCCCCACGACACGTCCGCGGCACGGCCGTCGCAGGCGTGTCAACATCGGCCTCTCGCTCATCACGCGGCCGCCCGTGCTCTTCCTCGATGAGCCAACGACCGGCCTCGACTCGGCGATGGCGGACGAGGTGTGCGCAGTCATGTCCCTCCTCGCCGCGCAGGGCCGTACCGTCGTCGCGACCATCCACTCGCCGACTGCGAGCGCCTTCTCGCTCTTCGACGACCTTCTCATGCTGCGCGACGGGCAGCTCGTCTACGCCGGAGAGTGCGGCGACGCCGCCGCCGACTACTTTTCGAAGCGGGTCGGGCTGCGGCCGCTCGAGATGGGCGAGTCGATGCCGGAGTGAGCTCGCCCCTCCCAGAGATGCGCTGGGCCCACCCGGCTCCCGGACAGCAGCTCTAGGATGCGAGCTCACCCGAGACCACCCGAGGCCACCTGAGACCCCCCGAGATCACCCGAGGTAGGTGGCTGGTGGACGCGATGAGCCCGCACGCAGTCGTCGATGACAAGCTCCTCTCGCACAAGGCGCGACCTCGGGAAACCTTGGGCTCACCTCAAGCTCACATCGGCTCAGCTCGGCTCATCTCGCGCCTCCTCCCACAAGGCGCGCGCGCTCGCCGCGAAGCGGGCGCGCGGCTCGGCGGCCGGCGACGCCCTCGCCACCGCCACCCTCGCCGCAACCTTTCGGGAGAGCGACGCCTGGACCAGTCTCGAGGCGGAGCTGGCGCTGGCGCACGGCGACGGCACCAAGCCGCCGGTGGCGGTGCCGGCGCACTTGCGGCGTGCGTCGCCGCTGAGGGTGCCGCCTCCCCTCGAGCGGGCAGCGGGAAGAGGAATGGGCGCCCGTCGGTGACGCGTCCGCGGCTCACTCTCCAGGCGATCCTCATCCTGCTTAAGTACCGCGCGCTGACCGACTACCGCGACCCCGTCTACTTGGGGCCGCGCATCGGCGACAAGCTCGTCTTCTCGCTCATCGTGCTCACGCTCTACCTGGGCGAGGGCGGCGAGATGGCGCCCGCAAAGGTGCGAAGTCTCGAGCAATCTCTAGCCGTCTCGGGCCCTCTCGGGCCCTCTCGGGGGTTCGAGAGAGCGCCTGCAAAGGCGGCTCCACTTCGGCGAGATGGCGGCTAGGCCTCTCTCCACGCAGTCCCGTCGCTGACGCCGCGCGTGGCGGGTCCCTCAGGTCGCGGGCGTCACTGGCATACTCTTCATGGTGACGGCGCTCTGCGGCTACGGCGCCGCCTCGGTGGCGCCCTCGCTCGCCCTCGGCTTAGTAGGGCCCTCGCTTGACCCTTCTCGGAACCTTCCCCCGCGCAGGTGGTGCCCTCGCTCGTCCTCGACCGGCCGCTCTTCTACCGCGAGACAAACGATGGCTGCTACGGCCCCTTCGCCTACTTCACGTACAAGATCATCCAGGAGCGCCCCCGCCTGATCCTCGCTGGCCTGATCCTTCCTTGGCCACCGGCCTAGCCCTCGCCTGGCCCGCGCTGCCAACCCCTCACGTCACCCTTTGCCCCGAGGACCCTCCCCTCGCCAAGTCGCCGACCGGCGGCGCCCTCTCGCTCTGGTGCCGCAGGAGGGCTTCCTGTGCGTCTTCACGTCGCTCCTCTTCACCGTCGTCATCTTCTGGGGCGTGCAGTTCCAGGGCAGCTTCTTCATCCTGATGCTCTCCTACTACCTGGTGACAATGATCTCGATCGCACTCGCCTATGCCATCGCCTCTCTCGCGCCGACGCTCGAGGCGGCCTCCGCGATGCTGCCGACTTACGTCACCACGGTCATGTTCGTGGCGGGGCTCATCAT
>NW_005194814.1:5560-8536 GCF_000372725.1 Emiliania huxleyi CCMP1516
CACCCGTGGGCGTGGATAAGCGACACGCTCGCGCGGCGCAGTGTCGGCGCCTGCGTTGTGCGCCATCAGGCCGTCGAGGGGAAGAGCCACTTCGACCGACCAGCCGCCTGCGCGAGACGGACCCCGGGGAGGTGTGTGGGAGGTGTTGGGGAGGGCGGCGCGAGGCAGGGTGGCGGGCTGGCGGGGGCTGGCGGTTGGTGAGAACGGCGAGAACGGCGAGAGCGGCATGAGGCAGTGGCACTAAAAGTGTGTGTGTGTGTGTGTGTGTGTGTGTGCGCGCGCGCGCGCGCGCGCGCGCGTGTGTGTGTGTGTGTGTCTCACCGTCCGGAGGGCCGGCCGGCTGGTTGAGGGAGCCGTTCAGCTGGACCGCAGAGGCGAGCGGAGGCTGCCTACAGCCGTGTCATCGCCGAGCTACAGCCGAGATGCAGCCGAGGCCAGCATGGCCGCGAGGTGGCTGCATGTCGAAGCAGGGCGCGGGCGAGACCCGGCAGGAGATCTCGCCGCCACCGTCGCCGTACGGGCGAGAAAGCATGAGGTCCCACGTGGCGTTGTAGGCATTCATCTCGAACTCCTTGTAGCCGTGCGTTGTGGCGTTCGCGTCCACAAAAATCTCAAAATCGTTGTCGTGGAAGATCACCTCGTCGTGGCGCCGGAGCGTCGCCCAGAGCTGCGGATCCTCCAGCTCGGCGCCGACGTACAGGAAGCGGTCGTCCCACGCAAGTTTGGCGCGGGTGTGAAGCCACGGCAGAGTCGGCGTCGAGATGTCAACAAAATCGCTTGTCCACGGCACGTGCTCCCAGGCCGCCTCGCGCAGGTTGCCGTCGAGATGTGGCGGTGCGGCAAATTTGTGCGCGACGTACTCCCGCGGCCGCAGCGCGGCAAAGGAGCAATCCATGGGTGAAGTCAGTGATTCGCCTTCCTGGTACTGTGCCGTACCAAAGTCTGCCCAGGTTGGAGCAGCAGCTCCTGAGCACGGCGCCGCAGGCGCCTGTTGATAGGTCCAGGTGATAGCCCAGTACCCAGCGCTGGCTTCTGACTGTCGTTGCGGTCTCTCGCTGTTGTGTTTGTGATATGGCAGCACAACCACCTCAACAACACCCGCTTTATGAGCCAGCTCTGCACATCTCAACCTGTACCAACAGCACAGCTGGAATCGTGCCCTTCGGTGGCCGAGTGGCTGCCGGATCGAATCTCGACGTCTCGGTCCATGCTCTCGCGCGCTCCTCTCCTCCGGCTCCTGGAGGAGGAGGAGTCGGAGGAGCGGTCGGACCGCTCGCGCTTGTCGCGCCTGATGCGCTGCTCTGCGAGGAGGCCGGGGTCGTGGTCGTCGTGCTCGAGCGTCGGGAAGACAGCGCGCCGTGCGACCTTCTCGGCCGTGCTGCCGTCCCAGTAGAGGGTGTACCAGTCGCCGCGAGGGTAGAACCAAGCGGTGACCAACCTGTATGTACCGTCCGAGAGTGGCCGCCTGAGCGGCCTGAGCGGCCGCCTGAGCAGCCGCCTCTGCAGCGGCTGTCGCCGCCGCAGCCTTCTGCGCCGCCGCCTGTGGCTGTGCGGCCTTGGAGCGCTTCTTCTCTCTTCTCGGAGTCTGTGTGTGTGAGAGACACGCGCACCGCGGCCCGCGCCGCACGCGACGCGGCCGCGAGACGGCCTCAGAGACGAGAGGAGAGGGTGAACCCGAGACGAGGTGCAGAATCAGCAGGCTCATCGTCAAAGGCGTCAAGGTGTTTTTCTTTTTAGAGTTTTACAAAAAGACAAACAACAACACGTGAGTGTTAGATTTGTTTGGTATTGCTAAAAATCTCTCTCTCTCTCTCTCAAAAAGATATCTCGACAAAATTTTATGCAAAGATTTGCGAAAGGCCTGTGAAATGACTGTTTCCGAGAAAAGAAGGGGCTAACAAGCTGCCGAGCCCAAATCACTGTGAGAGTCGACAGTCGTGATTTCTTGTTGGTTATCAAAAATCTCTCTCTGTTTCCTCTCCACACGCTCGCGATTCTAAAATCTCTCTCCCGTCGCGCGGAGTCTTGTGTTGTCTTGTCTGTCTGAGACGCGCGCACCGCGCGCCGCGAGAGTACCCCTTTCCACGACTCTCTGGGTAGGGCGTAGCCGTAGAGGGGGGCGGTCAGAGCGAGCAGTGGCGAGCACACTGCGCACACACGACTCTCACGAGAGGAGAGTCAGGAGGAGGAGCGAGACAGGTGGAGGAGTGAGAGAGCGCGAGAGACCGCGAGGTGCCGTTTGGAGCGGACGGACGCGCGCGGTCTTTCCCACGGAGTTCGTGCTGTTTTGGCGGGTCTGCACTGTCTCACACAGATGAGAGTAGAAAAGACTCGCACACGCACGGGCACACCGCGCACCCAGGCGGCGCAGCTAGCACTGACTAATACGGTCTCGAGAGTAATAGGTGGGAGTGAGACGAATGCAGAACATGCGTGTGTACGTATATAGGCCCGCCGTCAGTGGCGCGCCTTGGCCTTGGCAAAGGCCTCTCCGATTTTGTCGAGCGTGGCCACCGAACGCTCGATGGCGGTGTCCACCGCCTTGACCGGTCCCGGGTCCTCGGATTTCGTCTGCACCTTGAGCTGGATCGCCGGCTCGAGGGGGTGGGGCACGCGATAGCCGCTGAAGAGTACCTCCTTGTCCTCCAGCAGCTCCCTGCCGCACACGCGCCCGCGGCTGAGAGCGCAAACGCCGGCGGCGCGGGAAACGCGGCGGCGGGCCACACACATGCGCAGCAGGTTGCCGACGGTGTGATCCTCGCGCTCGATGACCAGCGTCACCGCGTTGGGCACCATCGTGTCCTTTTGCACCGTCACCCTGGGATCGCACGGGCGGCGCCGCTGTCGCAGCGCGGGCGGTGCGACTGCGCGGGGCGCCGGGAGGGCTCACTTTTGCACGCTGTCGTCATCGGGGAGACGCCACACATCAAAGTCGTCGGGCTTGTTCTGCGGCGGGGCGAGGGGCAAGGCAAGTCG
>NW_005194814.1:11870-16546 GCF_000372725.1 Emiliania huxleyi CCMP1516
ACTCCCTCCCCGCCAGTAGGTCCCGGGCTTGAACGCACTTCCTGAGGGGAAATTGGGAGGCCGGCCCAACAGAGGCCCACCAAAGTATGAAGGAGGAAGGGAGCCGTCTAAAACCCACAAACCCCTCCGAAGGCCGGGGCCCCCGAACAGCCCGCCGCCCCCCCGGAAGCCAAAAGAACCCGCGAGGCAGCTTTTGACGACGCGGCCGACCAGAGCGCAGCAGCCTCGCGCGCGGGCTCGCTGGGCGGCGTCGGCAGCAGCACCGGACCCTCGCCCATCGGCCGCAGCACATGCAGCTTGAGCACGCCCTCGACCGGCGGCGTGTCGCCCCTCGAATCCAGAAGGTGCTCGATGCCGATTGCACCACTGTAAATCTCACACCGGCTGGGCGCCACCACCGGCGTGCCGTTGACGGCGGCGAGCAGGTCGCCTGGCCGAAGCTGCTTCTCGGCCGCAGATCCGGGCGCAACGGAGCTTATGAGAAGAGGCTCCTCCTCTGCCTCGCCAGCCGCCCCAGATCCTGTGAGCTGCAAGCCGAGAGGAGGCTCACCCGGCCGTGGAACCGGCAGCACGACCTCGAGCGCACGCAGCGGCACGCCAGACGCCCAGAGGCCCGCGTCGTCGTGGAGGTCGGAAGGCATAGGTGTCGCTGCGAAAAGAAATAAGAAGTCCGCGCGAGCCAAAAAAAAGGATTAGCATCCCTCCGGGGGCCCCTCTGCGCCGGGGAGGCGTTGTTGGCGGCTAGGACGCAAGCGTCCGTCGCCGTTTTCAAACTCGGGGCCCACTCCGCTACGCTCCGACCCGAATTTGGAGGGCCATGAAATTTAAGGTGTTGCTGCGCAAAAGGGGTGGCGCGCGGGCGCGCGCGGCGGCAGGCGTCGAGCGCGGAGCGGCAAACACAATGACGTCGGAAAGCTCTGCATCAAGTATACAGTAGGCGCCAGGACGCGTGTGAGCACGTCGACGTCGAGCTCGAGCTGCTTGAGGGCGGAGAGATACGCCTGGGAGGGCGGTGAGGTGGCGGGGCTGGGCTGGGCGCGAGGCGAGAGGAAGGGGGAATGGGGAGGGGGGGAGGGGAGGAGGAGAGGGGAGGGGGAGGGGAGGAGGGGAGGAGGGAGGGGCAGAGGAGAGGCGGGCGGAGTGAGGAGTGAGGGATGGGTCGGGAGGAGTGAGGCAGGGGAGTCCGAGGCGGGAGGCGGGAGGGAAGGCGGGCGGGGAGGCGCGAGGGGAGAGGTTCCGCTCACCAGCCTCTCTGCGAGCACCGCCTGCTCCAATCACCCTCTCGTGCGCGACCGCCGTCTCAAACTTCTCGCGCGCCTGCGCCTCCAGGAGGGCCGCTGCCTGCTGCAGCTGCGTCGAGTGCTCCGCGCTCAGCTGCTGCAGCTGCGCTGAGTGCGCCTCCGCCGCCGCCGCCTGCTCCTCGCGGAATCGCTCGACCAGCTGCGCCTCGATCGCAGCCTTGGCCTCCTCGACCGCCGCCGCGCTCGCCGCCTCCTGCCGTCGCATCAGCTCGACGAGCTTGGCGGCGTCCGCCTCCTCCTGGCACTGCAGCGCTTGCTGCAGCCGCGACGGTCTCGCGTCCCGCGACTGATGCGCCTTGAGCAGCTCCATCAGGTGCGTCACCTTTCCCTCCAGCTCGGACGCCGCGGTGGGAGCCGGCGGCGCGCCGTCGCAGCGCGCCGGGGCCGACGGCGAGAGCCTGTGGAGGAGCCGGTGGAGCAGTCGAGACTGCTGACCGCTCCTCCATGGTCCCCCGCCGGTGGACGCCGAGTGCAGTCATCGGTATGCGGGAGGCGTGCTCAAGGGCTGGCGGGGCGGACGCGACGACCTGGCGTTGCCGTCGCGGAGGGCTCGGGCTCGAGTGAGCGCCGCCGGCGACGCGTCGTTGCGGCCGTGGCCGCGCGGGCCACCTGCATCGACGGGCTGCTTAGGGGGGGGGGGGGGGGGGGCGCCAATGAGACGCTTTTGCCCGTCGGCAAATCCATCCGTGTTGGGTCCTCACGTGTTGGCACCAGCTGAAGCGTTGAAGATGAGCGCGCGCGTCACAGCGCAGGCCAGGTCTACACTGGCCGCGGCACCAGCTCCCGCGGTCTGCACGCTAGGAGTGGTCCGCCCTCGCAATGAATGCGGAATACTACTACGAAAAGTACAACTAGTGCGACACACTAGTCACTCTCGTAATCGCGCCAAGAGCGCGGATACACACACAAACAAACAACAGGCGCGGCTATGAATAGCTGCGCATATACAGATAACGACTGTTCACAGTTGGGAGAGAGAGAGTCGTCTCTAACGCTCCCCCCTAGTTGCATCGGCAACTATCTCGGACGACTCGCGCGTCTTCGGCGAAGGCGGTGATGTCTCACGCCTTGCCGACGGTCGCGACGAGCTTGCTCCACAGCCGGGCAGCCTGCCCCTGGAGCGTCACAGCAAAGCCGGGGCCGTTGCTGGCGTTGAGCATGTAGTCGCGACAGGTGAAGAACATAGCTCGTGTCGCCTGCGTCTTGGTGAAGACGTCGGCGATCATATAAGCAGTGCCGACGAGGTACGGCGCGACATGGCGGAGCATGAAAAGGCGCTTGACAAACATGGTGGCACGTTCGTAGTAGCGCGTGCGAGCAGTAGAGCCGGGCTTGACGATGATGTCAAAGACGGCTTTGCAGTCACCGAGCTGGGGCGTGGGGCCTGCGACAGCTCGGCCAGCATCCTCGAGCATGAGCCGGCAGGAGACGACTTTCTTGGCGGCGACGGAGGCGGTGGCGGTCTCCTCTTCGGCGACGCTGAGAGCCTCGATCTTGGACTTGTTGGCGCTCCAGTCGATGGCGCCGTTGTTGAACATCACGACGCATCCGCCGTAGTGTGGCGCCTTGCCGAAGGAGGCGTCATGGTAGGCGTGGAGGCCACGAGACTCGATGAAGCCTAAGATGAGCGGTGCGCGCAGGGGTCGGCGTGGACGGGGCGAGGGACGCGCCGCGCGGGGCGCCGCCTCACCGGCCCGAGTGGCGCAGGGCGAGGCGGCGAGAACCGAGCGAGCACGTCCTCGTGAGCCCCGTGGCTCCAACCAGGCCCTTCCTTTTTTGAGCAGGTGTGACGCCGCGCGAGCGACGCTCCGAGATCGCCCGAGATCGCGCGGCGCGGCCCCGAGATCGCCCGAGATCGCGCGAGATCGCCCGAGATCGCGCGGCGCGGCCCGAGGCGAGGTGGGTGGGTTGGGAGCGAGGGGGCGGAAGTGTTCAGTGCGGTAGATGGCGAGCTCGGGGCGCGTGAGCCGGACTTGTGAGCCGGACCACCTCCTCTTGTTCCCTGCGTTTTGTTGAGCCAGGACTCAACATACTCGGGCTTGCTCATCCCAAACTGTCACTCCCCTTTCTCCCGGCCGAGGTGGGGCGCGCGCGGGGGCGGCGGGTGTGCGGCGGGTGTGCGGGATGTCTGTGGGCCCGAGAGGCGAGAGCGATATGCCATGTCATCTCATGTCCGCCTTGCGTTTGTTTCATAACATCGAAGGCTAAGCTCAAAGAAAAAAGAACCTCGCATGTTTGTTTTCGACAGGGTTCCACTTTTTCCGGGGTATGGTATGGTACCCTCGGGCCTCGGCGGCCCAAAGGGGGGGGTATGGTCCTGACCGCCCAAGGCTAGCCCTACCATACCCCAAGCAGGTCTTCCAAGAGCGGGGGGGTATGGTCTCGACTCTCGAGGTGCGTTGGCCGAGGCCACCATACCAAATGAAAAACGAATACCACGTTCGGATCGCTCCTCATCGCAAACCCCGTCAGCAGTCCTCCTCCGGGAATGTACGTAAGAGCTACATACACTAGACTCTAGAGAGAGACAAGTTCGCCTTCGGCAACACCGAAGAGCGCGCCCGCCTTGCAAACATGGGCTGCAAGCAACGCGGGTTCCGTGGTCAACGGGCGTTCGACCACACCACCGGCCAAGGCTACGTCAAGTCACAGCGTGGCCACTACCATGATGGGATATTCACCAAACGAAACAAGTTCAACCTGCTTCTCCACGAGACATTCGGCGGCGGCTTCTCGCCGCCGGTTGCAAAGATCAACCGCCTTGCGCGCAAGGCTCAACGCTCGGGCGTTGACCGCACCGCGTACCCTCCCCACTCCCGCCTCTCATTTGTGTCACACCACGCGGAACGCATCTCCATCGCTTCGGTGAAGGGGGTGAACCGTGCCATCCTCGATCGCCGTGCAAAGCTCGCTTCCGAGCTCTCACGCCGCGCGTAGGGCCCTTAGGGGCCTAGAGAACACAATCTCTCTCTTTTCTCCCAGTAAGCTAAAAGTACGTACACTACACTGATGCGTGGGGGGGGGGGGGGGGGGGGGTCTCGAGGTGCGTTGGCCGAGGCCAACAATGCGGAAAAAGTTGGCAGCATAAGCACAAAAAGCCACGGGACCCGCGCACTGTGATGCTCTCCTTCTTGGCGCTGACTCTGGCCCACCCGCGGCCGCTGCCCGGGACAGCGGAGGAGATGGCGCGCCAGGCGACGCGGGCGGCGCTGGCTGCGCTCCAGACGGGCCATCTGCGGGTGCAGGTCACGCTGCCGACGGGCGCCGGCGTGGACGAGACGGCACGTTGTCTCGCCAGCTCGCTCGAGGCGGAAGGGTCCCGCTGCCGGCTTTACGTTCCTCGCGCGTTGCTGCCGCTCTGGCACGGCGCCGCAC